>NC_054084.1:320000-437500 GCF_017562075.2 Anopheles merus
GCGGCAGCAGTGCAGGATATCGACACATGGTGCGTTTATGAGCGGCCTTTAGGCTTATCTTACAAAATGATGCGCCATAATACCACGTGCTATGACCATAGACACACCTGTCGATAAAATAATGGATAATTGCTTCAATTACTTGCTGCCCTTTTCGTAACAGTATGATTATGGCTCAGACTGTTTCACAACAAATGAAGCGATGGTACAGTTTGCCGATCCTCGCGATCCTTCTGGTTGAACAATTAATCGACAAAGCATTCTGGCATCCGTTTGATTTGGCACACGTAAAAAACTTCTCCCACAAGGTAAATTTGTGGCAAAATTAAAAAAGGAACCGTACCATAACATGCCGCCGTCTCGATTTCATTCACCGAAACGTACATTTGGCGTCTGTCGCCAGTATGGCAGCGATAGTAATGGCGTGGGCCGGGAACTAGCTCCTAGTAGCTGCCAATAGCAAACCATTCACATGCTCATACCGTACGGCGACAGTGGTACGCCCCTTTAAATGGCGACGACTGGGCAGCCGTGTAGAATCTCAGGAATTGCAATTCCTGCCAATTCAAAAGCATCACCTTAATAATTGCTTTATAATGAACCTAGAAAGCAACGGGGGGGGTGAAAGTTATCAAAATGATGACGGTGGCAAATAGTATTGTGTCGTCGTTTAGGAGGTGCTGAAACATTAGTGCGTCCATGCGCGATCGTGATCGTCGCGTGGCGCATTCTCAACGCCGGGTCTCAGGTTATTGCTACTCAGTTGTTGCTGTAGGTCTGGTGTGTTTGTTCAGCATGTGGCTTATGGGAAGGGATCACCTCGCGTCTGGTGTTACGTTTCCTTCTCGGTTGTGTTCGTGTTTGTGGGAATGTTTTCCACGAATAGTAGCGAACGGGTAGTCTGGCCTCGCTGAAGGGATTAACACGATAGCAGGCACAAATATAGCTAGCTAGCCACTTGCCACGAGCATGATGTTCCTGACGTTACATCTTCATTTCCCCGGGCATGCTCCAGCCGTCTTTCTGCCCACAAGCACCAGTCAAAACAAATCCGAATTTGATAACTGGGTGTGCGATGGGTGATGGCAGCCTTTACAGGGCTTGCCTAGTCACTTTCGAATGTGAACATTGTTATTCTGCGCGTGCAACATGTTAATCCACATCAATCTGATATTTCATTTCCATCATAATAATTTTTAATTTCTTAAGCAATACGGCCTTCTTTGACCATTACTCCTGAATATTTTTTTTAAATTTCTTCGGCATGATTTTCAACACGACTCAAGCTGGATTGAGTTTTACAGTTCTTTGTTATGAGTTGAAAATCATGTGGCGAAGCTGAAATTTAATTAGGAAGTAAATACACAATTTGAAAACTGTTGAAAAACATCTTGGATGGGGTGAATAATAATGTGCACATTCGAAAGTGACTAGGAAACCCCTGTATAGGTGTGGTGTGGCAAAAATCACTCAACGTACCGCGTGCAACGGTCGTGTCTTGCTTCTCTATCGCGCTCTATCGCGTTCTGCCACGATCTTGAATCTCGGGAGGTCGAGAGACAGAGGGAGAGAGAGGGAGAGAGAGACAGAGAGGGAGACGTACTAGGGCAACTGAATCATTTCATCCTGCTGCATGGCCTCGTTTTTCCAGAGGCGCACACTTACCTCTTGGGTTGCGGGCATGGGCACGGGCAAATGCATATGGCCAAAGATTACGAACTGCCTGTCCCGAAGGATGTCCGTTAGCGACGATTCACTGCTAAGGTGGTAGAGATGGCGGTTGTTCCCGAGTCTGATTACGCGTGATGATTTGAGTATGACATTTGTCCTTAGCGGCGATTTAAGGGAGGAGTGGAATCTCTTGTTTTATAGCTATAGCGGCGTAGTGTAATTTTTATTTTAAATTATTGCTGCCTTTTTACTTACTTTTTTGCCTTAATGATAGTTGTAGCAATTAATAAATAAATTTCCATTTTCACTTTAAATGATAAATACTCCCTAAAAGAGAATTACCACCGGCACAGCCATACGAAAGGGGCAGGAAGGCTTCTTAAAATAATCAGACCTTCATTTAATAATGCGACATTGAACAGCTGTACCCTGGAAAGGGATAAAATATCTAGTGGTGCTGCTGAAGCTAATAAAAAAAATCCACACGTGCTGCCGCCTTATAACCCGCCGAAACTTCCTCTTCACCTTATGCCAAAACATGATGCGATTGGTTGCCTCTTTGTTTCTTCCATTCTTGTATTGCTAAAAACCAACAAACCCCCAACCGTCCCCTTTCGGTGAGCGGATAATTCTTCGTCGAAAAGCAACGGCTACGGGCCTCCGCCGTCGTCAGTAGTACGTGTGTGCAGTATCCGTGGCCGTATTTATTTACTGGGATGAAATGTAAGGTCGACGAATCCACGTGCCGAGGCGGCATAGACCCCTTTCCAAAACCTCCCGCCGTCACCTGTTTGCTGCACAACCCTCACCCGCCGTGTATTGCGTGTGTGTGATGCATTCGTTCATGTGTACAGCGTTTTCACTGTTTGGAGCTGGCGTGTTTCGTACGCCCAGTTTGCGCCCAATCGGCGTGGAAAATTTTTTTTTTTCAACACTCACACACACTCACACACACACACACACACACACACACACACACACACGCTATAATCATGCCGACTACTTTCTAGCAACGAAAGCACTGCTGCTACTACTACTGTCGGCTAACAATCGCAAGACTTCTTCCGTGGTTTGTTTGGGAAGCTTTCGCTAGACAATTCGCGGTGGGATCGTTCGTTCAACCGCGCGCGCGCTGAGTCCGAGTTAATTTGGACATCTAAATTGGGGTCTAAACGCAAAATGTGCGAAATGTGGTAACGGATTTTTGTGTAGTGGAATGTCCGCATTGCGTACGACAAGGTGTGTTGATGTGCATCATCAGATAAAAGGCCAATGGTTTAAGGGATGCAACGGATTAGGGGCAAATTTTCCAGAATCGATTGCCGAGTCAAGTGGTTCTCGAAAAGTGTCACTTACGGGGGAATTTGCGTCAACAATGCCTTACGTGCGTATACAATGGGGGGAATGGAGCGTTAAGTTCGATTGTCTAGTTTAGCGTTGGAGACATAATTCAATTCTCCTTTAGGGCAATAATACTGTCATTGTTGTATGGCTTTGTCACATTAAGCTACCATATAACCCTTTTTGTTTAGCAAAATATTTCAAAGCATGATCGAATGATCGTATTTCCTTTTTCTTTTGCTTCTCCAAGAGGCTTTGATAGCACAATTTGTCGAATCTGTCGATCGTTCGAACGCGTACGTACGATCATCGCTAGCTGCCCATTTTACACGCATCAATCAATCGATCGTTTCTTCAATCGGACGACGGCCTCGCCTTCACCGGCCTGTTCAATGGTCGGTTTATCCGTCGCATACGTACCGAACCGATCGGATCGCATCCAAAATAAACATTGACCCGCTTCAACGCAGTGCTGGGTGGGTATCACACTACCGTAGGTATATATGTGTGTGTGCTCTCTTAGGCACGCTACTATGATCATCACCCTACTTTGATGACAAAATATGCGCGACGACGAGTGATGCTCGTGATATGTTTGTCGCCCCCCACGCGCCCTGCGCCAAGAACCGTTTGGTGAGGATACTGGCCATTTCACTCTACCATCTTCACGCCCTTGCCATAGCCGTGTCATCCAAATTACCCTTAATGTCCACATTCATTTCCTGCTTTGGGTCGCGCATACGAAAGAGGAGGGGACGTCCAGCCATTATCAGTGCGATAGGGC
Organism: Anopheles merus; assembly: GCF_017562075.2. Lineage (NCBI taxonomy): Eukaryota > Metazoa > Arthropoda > Insecta > Diptera > Culicidae > Anopheles > Anopheles merus. The sequence continues at coordinate 323,797 of NC_054084.1, forward strand.
GCGTGGGGGCCAATGTGCAATGTGTGTGTCGCATATACGTATCGATTTTCAGCGAAATCTGTACACACCTGGCCACTAAACGTGATAGAATCATAATTGTTAATGGACTTTTTTTTATCAATGATCCCGTGTGAATGTCCCACCCATCGTTCCGCCGAAATCTCAAGATCAGTTTGTCACGACACAAATTTTCCATCTGGCAATCAGGCAAGGTGGTTTGGGAGGCGCATGGTTAGCAATTAATTGTAAAGTTGAAAAGGAGTGGGTCTAGCGGTTTGTCGTGAACGCATTGGCTATATCCGATTGGAAACACATTTGCAGTTCGACAGAGTGTGTGTTGCAAGGGGTCATGTGGAGCATTGTAGGTTATAAGATCATTTAAGTGGCACAAACATAATTCATTGAAACATTAGTTTCTACTATCTGGTGTCCACTAGTATATAATATCATGCAATATTTTATATAATTAGTATATAATATCATACAATATCAAGTATCATGCCTCATATTAAAAGATTGCATTAAAAAAAGTGCAAATGATTACATAACCGCTTTAAATTGATGCTCAGGAAATGATCATAAGAAAAGGGATAAATAAAACCTCTCCCGATTTGTCGTTCAAAACACACTTTTGGAATTACGGTGCGATCACACGATCACATCATCCCCTTGGCTTTATTTATCGCTTTATGCTCACTTTCTACACCCGATTCAGCTCGATCGCCTGTTTTGTGCACGACACCATCATCATATCACACCCCCCCCCCCCCATAGCGCATCCGAGATGTGTCCGAAAGTCGAGAGGGTGATTCTGCGAATGTTTTTCACAACCCCTGTACTCGCGGGTTTCCCAAAGTCGCCCACTATCATCAAACTACCAGCCACCACCATGGCACGATTTGCTCGCGAGCTCACTCTAACACACAATTCACACAAATGCGTCTTCGGTTCTCTCACACCACCCCCAACCAACCACCCTCTATGAAGTGAGGGTCGTCTCCTCTATACCGTTGAATGTTTCGTTTATTTTTCATTGCGTTCACTCGCTGTATGTGTGAGCGTTCGCCTTCACATCTCACTGGCAAGCGCCAAGCCTCCCCTAAATCGCATGGTACGGTCTCCGGTGGTGGTGGTGATCAGGGGCGGGGTGGTGATAATGGGGTGTCTACTGCGGGCGGAAGCAGAGGGCGCCTGTGTCGGTCGCCGTGCGGTCGGTCGTTAGGTGTGTGTTTGTGTGTACGAGCTCGAGCGCGTCGATTTTGTTTTGTTAGTTTATAAATACGTTGGTTCGGTTGGAGCCGATCGTCAGTCGTTCGTTCGTCCGCACGGAGGCAACTTGTGTTAATATCAGTACCATTTGTTGAGTCGATTTGGAATACTTTGAGCTCCGCAGAGTCAGCCAATCCAAGTGACTTAGTCGATTCGAGGTGACTTCAGAAGGGTGTTTTGTGTATATGTGGGTGTGTTTATGTATACGTACTAAGGTCGTGCAATTTGCGTACCAAAACGCAGAGAACAGCAGCTGAAAACAGTTTGTCATTGAACCGTGTGTGTATGTGTGTGCCTTGAATCATTTGTGAAAATCACCCCCGTGTTCCACGCTGTGTTTCGCTCAAAATACAAGAACAGAAAAGTGCATTACAGAAGTGAGGCAGCAAGAAGGAGAAGCTCCTCTTTGAAGTAAGAGTTTTGAAAAAAGAAAGACAATCGATTCATAAACATTCAAGCGAAGCTGCCAACAGCTCACAAAAGCTTTATCGTGTCAGCAGAATCCGTCGTGGAGTGGAACATTGTTTTGAAATGTAAGTTGAGCAAGCAAAGATGCAACCAGTCTCTTTCACACACTCAGTACACCGTTCAGTGTCTCTGGGACTTAGCGATTGACGCAAATTCGCTGTATAAGATCGCTTTGCCAGAGGAACGCCGAACCCAAGAAGGGAGCTGAAGGATTTTGGGGGAATGTTGTGAACGTTGCTAGTGTTGGGAGGCCGGGAAGGGCAGTTACCTGTACACATAGGTCAATGGCGTCACCATGTACAGCAGGAGTGCATCGAATGGCAAAAGCGACACAATTGCATACAAAACACGTTGCTGTATGTGTCGGCGATTACAGAACCAGTCGCCGAGTCTGTGGAATGTAATGTAAAACCTTCCTGGGTGCAATAATTAGCACAAAGATAGAGAGGCAGAAAAAGACGAAGAAGAATAAGAATAAGAAGCAGAAGACCCTGTTTATTGCACCTGGCACGAAATCTCTTGAACATTTCATTCGTTCCCATTTTTCCATTCCAACGAGATATCGCATACAAATAAAATACGTTTATAAAGTTTTCCACAGAGAAACAACCTTACCAATGCATTTGATCGTAGTCTCCGGCCCTGTCCGATTAAATCCGGTGGCCAACTGACCGTATCCGATCGATGGCGGATCATACCGACGCAATCTTGCCCGATCGAGACGCGCTGGAAACATTTCAATCAGTGCCAATTTAGTTACACTGGCGCGCAGTGACTTCTCGCTGGCATCCACCACCTCCGTGGTATTGCTTGGTAGCTGTGCGGTTTTCCACTTGGCACCCCCTCTGGTACAGTACACGGTGGAGGTGTTGTTGCGTTTATTGGTGGATAATTGAGTTTCAACCAGTTGACACTGGCCTGAACCGGGGGGAACCTCTACTACTGTTTGATTGACAAATTTAGTTTTCCGCCCTACGGGAAGAATGATGATGGCTTCCCCGCCCGATTGGAGGCAGGTCCCCAGGGACAATCGCGGACGGTTCTGGAATATCGGGAACTGTTGACGCGCATCCTTGACACGTTTATCAGGGTCATTGATTTTGCTGTGTTGCGTTTCAAAGGTAAAGTGCGTCGTAAAAAGCAACAAAACGGACTCCCAAGACCTTAGCCGTATTTTCCTACCTCCCATCCATCAAAAAGATTCTACAGAGCCGTGAGGAAGGAATATCTAATCGAACAAACGTTAGTCCCCAACAGACACAAAGAAAGGACTGGGAGACAATCAACAAAAGTTAGTCACGAACTAGCATAATAATATGGCCACATCAACAGCACCAAGAGAGAGGGCACCACGTTCACCTCGTCTGAACTTTTGTTTTTACACCGAAAAGGATTGCAACCGAAATCTGTTTGGTGTGTTCGCTCGATTGTTTTGGATTTGTTGGTGGTGAAGTTTTCTTCGATGCGCTTTCCATCCTCATGAAGTAATCGACGGGGGAAGCAGTGTGAAGACGTCAGCCCTCTGGGATAATAATAGTAAACGGGCATCTTACTTTCACTTCACTATAGAGTAGTGTGTGTGTGTAAAAAGAATAACAAAAAAAGGAGAAAATTGGTGGCATTATTGAGCTCCTTTCCGCAGAGGAGGGTTGAGGGAGTGGGGTGAGGTAGGGGGCTGGATATGAAATTTGTGGATAATTTCAGCATCTAAATTACAGCTTTGTGTGCATGCGGCAAATGCAATCCGTCGATAGGTGTGCACAAGATGGTGCCAGAAGGAGGCGTTTGTTCGTGATAATTTTTTTGGCAAGTTATTGAGACGAGGGATGGGAGCTTCACAGATCAACACGAAGATCGTTTTTATATAACAAGGAATAGACGCTTTAAATTGAATATTGCCAAATACTCCCGTTTCATCAATGTGGCATGTAATTCAAACAAACACAAAAATTCTATTACGGAAAAGATTGTATGAATTCATCTCCATCCTTCGAATTCAAAGGGTTGTATCTTGCAGCAGCTTTAACAACGGTGTGTCACCGAGAAGTAGGTCAGCATGAAAGGGGGACATATGGTGATTTGGAAAGATCACTCCTTTCCACACTGGGGCCGGAGCGACCATGCACTTCTTCCGGCTCTCTCTTTCTCTCTCTCTCTCTCTCTCTCTCTCTCTCTCTCTCTACACTTTCGCTTAACCATGGACCATGAACAGTAACAGTTGTGATGAATGTCGTTTCACAGCACCGTGTCTGCGTGTATGTAGCAAGGCCACGGCGTCATCAGATCGATCATCATCACGCTTTTTCCACCGCGTTTGCCACCGTTGTTGAAGGAGAAATCTACGTACGCAACCGCTTCTTGTTTTCAAAATAACATCCGCCGGGTGAACTTTGAATTTTTCAACGCGAAACGTACACTCAAACATTGCAGGATAAAGGGTAAATAAACAAACACCTTAAAGTGTGTGGTCTGGTGCTTTTAAAAGAAGCTTTTGTTGTATTTTTATTGGAAGGAAATGGTCTATATCTCTCGATCGGAATGTGTCCCGGAAAGGGGCAAAGGGAGGGCAAAGAAGATTCCAAACTGTTCGAACACACAATTGGTTGCGGAATCATGTTTTGGAGGGGCATGTGTGTATCGTGTTTCCAATGCAACAAGGAAACGGCGGCGAATAATCCACCCATCAACCTCTCGTGCCGCTTGTGGTTAAAAGGTGTTAGATGGTCTGCGAACGAACACTGCCCTTGAACCACACCAGTGCGACCCACTTTCCGGCATGGTGATGTCTGTGTGTGTGTGTGTGTGTGTGTGTGTGTGTGTGTGTGTGTGTGTGTGTGTGTGTGTGTGTGTGTGTGTGTGTGTGTGTGTGTGTGTGTGTGTGTGTGTGGTGTGTGTGTGTGTGTGTGTGTGTGTGTGTGTGTGTGTGTGTGTGTGTGTGTGTGTGTGTGTGTGTGTGTGTGTGTGTGTGTGTGTGTGTGTGTGTGTGTGTGTGTGTGTGTGTGTGTGTGTGTGTGTGTGTGTGTGTGTGTGTGTGTGTGTGTGTGTTGTGTGTGTGTGTGTGTGTGTGTGTGTGTGTGTGTGTGTGTGTGTGTGTGTGTGTGTGTGTGTGTGGTGTGTGGTGTGTGTGTGTGTGTGTGTGTGTGTGTGTGTGTGTGTGTGTGTGTGTGTGTGTGTGTGTGTGTGTGTGTGTGTGTGTGTGTGTGTGTGCGGTGTAGTTACTGCAACTAACACCGCCACCGTTTGTTCCATTCCAAAGGTCGCTTTAAGATATGGATTTTAATGCAAGAAAATGTAGAATAACCTTTAAGCGTTCTGGTTGGGGATGGGCAGTAAGACACACAAAGAGAGCTTACTACCCACTGAAGAGGGCATACATTTCGACGCAAAAGCCGACGATAGACGATCGAATGTCCAGGATGAGGCAGAGTTCTTTTGCCATGAAGAAGGTCAGCGTCCGTTCCCCATTGCGTGTTTGCGTTGCGGAACCATTGCGTAATGTTGCGGCGTCTGCTAATCAACTTCTGGAAAGAACGATCGGTCAAGCGCGTTCGCACATACACCCTTCAACGCAACCAAGCCAAGCTTAGTGGTGACAATTGCCCCGGGTTTGAACGATCCAGAACGGTGTTGTAGCTGGTCTTTTGCTGCAATTGCCGTCACTAACCCACTGGCATCGTTAGAGCACAATTGTGTTTGTAAGTACCATGCGCTCCACTCCACAAATGTCTCACTACACTGCACGACAGGGAGCTATGCAGATAAGGGTGACGACGGGTGACAAATAGTACACACACGGAACTTGCTGCCGTGTCAAACACACATAAATCGAATTCAATCACGGGCATTCTTGGGCTGTATGCGTGTAGATCGTGTGTGCCTTCTATGAGGGTCATCTCCTCTGTCGCTACACGTGCATCGGCAGTGATTTCGATTCGCGGCAAGAGTGGCTAGAAGATCTAAATGATCGGAAAGAAGCCGAGCCCGCGCTAGATGATGATAAGAGGACGGTTCAGATGTTGGATGATGTAATGGGCGAAATTCACAAAGGTTCGGAAAAGGACGATCTCTTGTTCCTCTCTGCTGCCCTCAAAATCATGTATCAGCTGATGCTGGAGTGGTGTGTGCTTTATCTCGGGGCCACTTTGCCGTTCCCGTAACCCAGAGGGGTAGAAATCATTCACCCAGTTTTTCAGAAGATTGCAGGGTCAAACGGCATCGGTGGAAGCCTTCCGAGTGATTGCACATCCGCGTTGGCTTTGAAGCATCGTCATGGTAATATCGTTCGCCGCCGACGCCGTCTTGATTTTGCTGCTTCGGTTAGTAATTTTAGGGCTAAAAGAAAAGAAATTCAAATCAATAACACTTTTCGCTGTGGTGGAGAGGCACGTGCAAGAAATCTGCATCGCTATCCTGACTCGGTCACGGGAATCCCTTGGAAGTGGTGGTGGGTGGCACCTTCGTACGCGACCGGATGCGCAACAAGGGTGGGAAAGAATGTTACGCTTCTTTTCTGTTCGATGGCATGTCTATCCAGTGTGTGACTAATCTTACATGACATCAGCGACCCCGGACTAGACAAGGCAATGAGATTAAATGTACGTGCCATTGTTCGATATCCTCCAGTTAGGTGTGTCGTTTAGTTTGACCACCTTTCTTTCATAAAGTGGGAATTAGAGCGCGCGCAACACCACAAACAAGGCAACAATCCTCCACTTACGCTAACACAATGCATACTTGATTCATTATTAATAGTTTGTTTCTGGTTTCTGTTTTGTTGTTGCAGTTTCTTCAAGTACAAAGCTATCAGCAATCAGTAACAGCAGCATGTCGGTGGCCAGCGTACAAGCACCCCATCTGGCGGATTTGTGCAGCTCTCTGAGGTAAGTTCCAAAACAACACTTGGGGGAAAATGGGAACACGTCCGACCAGTGGCGAAGTGGTTTTCCCCAAGCTCTTCCACTCCCTGATAGTGGTCTCTCCGGCCAGCTTAAAAAGCGGTCATTAAACGTTTATGGCTGCAGTTGTGGAGTACACTGTTTCCTCCTTCCCCCTTTTTCCAGGAGTTCAGGGCTCATGTTGGGCCTCCTCGAATTCCTCGAATTATTTACATTCCATCACGTCCTCCTCTGGTGTGATTGTGGTGGGTGCGTTGGGTCGGCGGCACTCGGGGATGTTGCCGCTTGCCCCCAACGGGGTTCGTTTATTTTTAGCATGCATTGCTCATCCTCCTTTCCAAAAAGCTGCTGGTTAATCTCAGTTAGTATCCACCCCCAGAGTCCAGTGAGTGGCAACAAGTGGCAAGTAAGCGCGAAAGGTTGGTAGGCGTGCGTTGCGAGTTGGAAATTCTAGTCTAATTTTAGCCCAACAAATCGTTCATTCATAAATCCTTTCGGCTACGCACCTGGAGCCAGGTCTTTAGCAGGCAATTGTGATGTGGTTTAAATCGATGCAGTCTGGCTACTGCACTATCGTGCCTGAAAATACCTGCACAGACCTTCCTTTGAGCGTTAACAGCAACCGTCTCGTTGATGTGTTTGATTTTAAAATACCTTGACGGATTGAGATGTGACGTAGTTGTGCTTGTTGCTCCGGTCTTGTTCATTGAACAAGGGATAGGCAAGATTTATTTGTTGATGAGAGATGCGTCGTTCATTCGCGTAGCCGCGTAGTAAGAATGAATCGTCAAAACCCACTGCCCTGCGCATGTCATGTGATGTGGGATGGTTTTACGCAAGTTCTGCTGAGTGTGTCATTGAGCTAATGTTTTCTTCTTTTTTTCACTTGCAGTCGTACTAGTTTAAGTATGTCGTCGTCGCTGTCGGATCTGGTCGGCAGCCCCTCCCTCGGTGCCGTGTTCGATTTCCACTCGTCGGATGCGGTGCTGACGATCGAGGAGCTGCGGGAGCAGCTCGGCTCGTGCTACACTTGTGGCGTCTCCTGGACCGAGGATCAGGTGTCGCTCGATTGCACAGAGTGCGGCGGTTACAGCCTAGAGCGACCGTGCCTCATCTGCGAAGGTATCTGCGGTCAACTGTGGAAGCGTGATTTTACCATGGTAGGTGTTACTACAATTCTCCCCCGTCTCTTCATCCCTTCTACCAGATGTTCTAACACTCTCGTTCTCTCTCTTTCTCTTCTTCTTCCTTTACAGAGCCATGCTTGCGGTAAATCACGCTGGCAGGGTGTGTGCACCAAGTTCCCGGCACAGATGATTCAGTTGCAGTCATCCGCACCGCTGAGCAGTTGCGCCAGCTTCGGTAGCCACCACCAGCTTACAGGTTGTGCCGCTGCGGCGGCAGCCAACAATGGTGCAAGCACTGCAAGTCAGCAGCATTTCCTGCAGCAAGAACTGTGCGCCCGGCTCGAGAAGCTTTCCGCTAATGCGCATTCGTAGAGCGTCTGCTGCGCAATCCGTCACCGGCGCAACGGTTCCGGGTGCATGTTTTTTTAAGTTTATGTAGAGAATGTGGAAGAAGACGAGCACCAACTGCTGCACGAGATAGCAGGCCTCAGGCGGTAGTAACCTATATGCATGCGGTCTCGTTGCGCAACCCAATTAGGAAGCGTGATGTTTCCAGCATAACGGAGAAAGAGATGGAGTATTTTATCTGCTTACCGGGCATATGAGTTCCTACTGATATTGAGTATCAACCGGCAGGAGCAGGGAGTAAAACCTCTCTCAAAGACGCGCTATAGAGTCTACATGATTATGATAGCATTTGATACGTATACCGTATCCTTCTTGCTTTTGAGCGATTTCCTCTTTTTCTTCCGGCCGAATATTACAATCGGACGATTAAGATTTCACAGCAGATAGCAGATTATTTTCCCCGAATATACAGGGCATCAGGTGTAGTACAGGATTTCAAAATTAGTACAATCTTAGTGTTCCCCATCTTTTTAAACCATGTGATAGAACCATTCGCTCAAAATCGACCATTGAAATCCGAAGTCCGTAGCAAAACAATATCAAAAGAGGAGATCAGATCAGATAGTCTATCATACGATCGTACGTTATTTAGCTTAATAAGAGGAGAATGTTTTTCTGTGAAAAACATGACATTTATTAAAATTTCGCCTAGGATAGGGGAAGCAGAACAATAGTGTGTAATGTATGCAATTTAGAAGATGGCAAAAGGTGTGCATACAACTCTGAGGCAACTCTGAGCAACATTATATAATTTAAAAGAAAAAGAAAATACAAGTGAAAAGAATTAACAATATTCGTTAGAATTGTTCTTTTCACTGCAAAATTTTGATATTATATCCCTTGCACGTTGGGTTACCGTGATATGCCACCGTCTACTAAGGCCACCAAACCAGAAGCTGGAGTATGCTAAAGAGAGCATAGATTTTGTTTTTTATTTGCAGCTTATTGTCTATTTACATCATTTTATGCTAGTAGCTTAACTAGGCGTAAGGTGTTCTTTAGTCGGATAAAACCATATTCGTATGAATGATATAAATTGTTTTGTATTTCTTTGTGGTTTGATGAGATGGAGTTATGTTGATATCGAAAATCACAAACAATAAAAGAAAAACAAGCTATGTAAAACAAAACCGACTATTTTTCCTGCAATTGAAATGAATTTGTTAAGTGATGAGCGTAACCTTGAATTTTTATTGCAGAGGACAATCCATGAACTACAGTCTGTTCCCGAGTTATACGATTCTCGAGTTGTGCAGATTCGGAGATATGCGGTTTTCTAAATGAGATTGTTTATGTGTGAAATCAGTACAGAATTATCAAATGCAAAATTATTCGTTTTCGTTTATTATTTGTTCTTGCTAAAATTCTCAAATCGCTTTAAAGTCAGAAACTTAAAAAAACAGTATGATTCGTATGTAATACATTATACAGTGTATAAAAGGAGTAAATTTAATCAAAAATATCGATCAAGCACCTATATATTGACTGAAAAACGTCGAATATTCAAGTTACCCGGACATTCAAGTTGCGCGGATGCCTTGGGAACGCAAAAACCGCGTATCTTGGGAGCAGACACTTTGATTGGAACGTCCTGTCGTTCACATCGAAAGAAGATCAAAATGTTTTAAGAGGCATATGGGGGCAATAGACATAAAGTCTCTATAAAATAAACAATAAAATCAATATGCTCAATATCAATATCAATCAAGATACAGAAAAAGTCACCAATTTCTTGTACTAAAAATCCAGTTCCATCAAAGAAAGCCAAAACACAATCAGTTTGGTAGGTTAAGCCACAAAACCACATAAACGGCCACTTCAATATTGTTGAAGTCAGTTTTTATGCACGGGTAATTTATTCGCTCAACATGTTTCACCTGTGTTAAAATGTGATTTAATTATGCACAGGGAGCAATTGAACGTGTGTGTTTAAGTTGGCTTATTGTGAAACATCCATGTGTAATATGTGTGTATGTGTGTTTGTTTGCTTGCGAATGGACTCTTTTATTTCGCTGGTCATAGTTCATAGTAGTGCATAGTTTATAGGCTAATAATGGTGCCCTTTCCGTTTTAAGTTCGTAGGCTGAAATTTCAGCCTGTCAGCTGTTTGCATTGGATAGCAGTTTTCGAGCAGCTATCTAAGTGAGTATAATATACAGGTGGGTTTATCCCAAGGTGTATGAATTTAGAAGGCTGATTTTTATCACTTCTGCTTCTGAATGAAGATTTTAAGAGTGTTTTGAGTATTTGTCAAGCCTCCAGAAAGCTCGTTTGAGAAAAGTTTTCACTCGTTCTGTTAAAAAGTGATGCTCAAAATTGGTTATAAAAAATGCTATGAGACCACCTGGACTGCATACACTTTGATTCTATATTGCATCACCAGATCTGTTTAATACACCTTGAGATAAATGTAAACGAACCCGTGTTTTCGAGCAGGTACTTGAATCTAATTCTAGCTTTGTGGCTAGATTAATCTAGACTGAAAATTGCAAGCTAGTTTTTTGTGTGGTTTTGTATGGAGTGTTTACATGATTTCAGCCTCCAACTGTCAAACTCCATACAAAAAGCTAACTAGAATCGTGAAGGCCCCCAATATTGCTAAAGTTGACGTGCAGTGATGTAAGTGAATGAATTTAATCAATAGAGGAGTTAAAATCCTGTACAGCATATTCACCTTAGCTAACCCAAGCGCCACAGATTAAGCTTAAACGACTGGAAAATTGAATATCCATAGGAAAAAAATGAAAGCTTCACAGCTTCATTAGTTTGATCAATAGATGGCGTATTACAACTCATCATTATATTGCTATCCTTTTCTTGCAATGTGTTTCGACAAGTTTCATCTTATAATGACCTATATAGCCTTCTAACTTTCTGAGCAAAAATCTATATGAATGGTCGTGTGGTCAGATACGTGGGTATCAACACCAACGACCATTACTCAAATCTCACTTGCTTCAGTACTGGTGGTTTCCGTTGGAGTTTAGTATTTAAACAATCGTATCGCCGTTCTAGTTCTAGCGATGCATAACTTCAATGCGAAACCATACAACAGTACAGAGGAAATGAGAAAGCTCTCCTCCAAGCGAGGAAGCTCCACAGGTTGGGTATCCCACAAACAGATGGCGCCACCAGCTTTTTTTGCTATTTTTAGAATGCATGAGTCGTTTGCCGTCTGCTAAACGAAGTCTTTCTATATTCCGTTTAGGTAGAGAATTTGAGGCGTTTAGAAGCCGTTTAGTGGTCGTTTAGTGGATTTGTGGCACTTGGGAATCCTTGACCCAACTTTTCCTCAAAGCATTTTTGAAAAAGGTGGGTTAAGGGTGGGCAAGATAAATACATCGGATCGGAACTGGCAGCTCCGATTGTTCTAAAATTTGGTGGGTTAAAGACTGAATCGACCACCACAAACCCACCCCAAGTGCCACAAATCCACTAAACGACCACTAAACGGCTTCTAAACGACTCAAGTTCTCTACCTAAACGGAATATAGAAAGACTTCGTTTAGCAGACGGCAAACGACTCATTCATTCTAAAAATAGCAAAAAAGCTGGTGGCGCTCTCTGTTGGTGGGATACCCCAACCAGTTGAGCTTCATCGCTTGGAGGAGAGCTTTCTCATTTCCTCTGTACTGTTGTATGGTTTCGCATTGAAGTTATGCATCGCTAGAACTAGAACGGCGATACAATTGTTTAATTACTAAACTCCAACGGACACCACCAGTACTGTAGCAAGTGAGAATTGAGTTATGGTCGTTGGTGTTGATACCCACGTATCTGACCACACGACCATTCACATAGATTTTTGCTCAGAAAGTTATAAGGCTATATAGGTCATGATAAGATGAAACTTGTCGAAACACATTGCAAGAACAGGATAGCAATATGATGAGTTGTAATACGCCATCTATTGATCAAACCAATGAAGCTGTGGAGCTTTCATTTTTTTATATGGATATTCAATTTTCCAGTCGTTTCCCAAGTGCCACAAATCCACTAAACGACCACTAAACGGCTTCTAAACGACTCAAGTTCTCTACCTAAACGGAATATAGAAAGACTTCGTTTAGCAGACGCCAAACGACTCATGCATTCTAAAAATAGCAAAAAAGCTGGTGGCGCTATCTGTTGGTGGGATACCCCAACCAGTTGAGCTTCATCGCTTGGAGGAGAGCTTTCTCATTTCCTCTGTACTGTTGTATGGTTTCGCATTGAAGTTATGCATCGCTAGAACTAGAACGGCGATACGATTGTTTAAATACTAAACTCCAACGGAAACCACCAGCACTAAAGCAAGTGAGATTTGAGCAATGGTCATTGGTGTTGATACCCACGTATCTAACCACACGATCATTTATATAGATTTTTGTTCAGAAAGTTAGAAGGCTATATAGGTCATAATAAAATGCAACTTGTCGAAACACATTGCAAGAAAAGGATAGCAATATAATGATGAGTTGTAATACGCCATCTATTGATCAAACCAATGAAGCTGTGGAGCTTTCATTTTTTTTCTATGGATATTCAATTTTCCAGTCGTTTAAGCTTAATCTGTGGCGCTTGGGTTAAGCTTAATCTGTGGCGCTTGGGACGTGGGTTTGAAGTGGCTTTACAGTGGGTTAAGGCCGATTTGGTTATTTGGGCAGTCAATCAGGAAAATGGTGTTCACTTACAGGAGTATAGAGGCTGTACTTGAAGTACTGCAAAATCAAAAAGTCAAAAGTTATGTCGACGACTATCATCATTCGCAACACTGCTCATGAGCTTCGATGATTGAGGTATAGGTGGCATTAACGTCTTTCTGCATCATGCGAGGCCACAGTAGATAATTGCTCTTTGGGAATTGGCCGTTTGACAGAATTGTGCTGACGTTGTTGTTGTTTAAACAGTGTGGCCAGATTATTTTGGCAGATTTCGGTAGGAGCACCAAGTACAGGCGATCCCCGAGATACATGGTACCTTTTATATGCGGATTCGGAGATACGCGGTTTTCTAAATTTGAAGATTCTTAGAGGAAATTGTACTGATTTGACACATCATTTGCCAATTTCCAAATAATTTCCGTTTTAATCGAATGTTAAAAACTATTTCAAATGATTTAAAACTGTTAAATTTAGTCAGAATCATATCAAATTATTCATAAAGTGATTAAAACCGCTCCCTACTTGCAAAATTACACGGAAATTAGTGATATTTTAGCTGGAAATCACAAGCTTCGACTTACGTGGAAATTCGAGATACGCGGTATTTTGCGGCCGTTTTCGGTCCTCATCTCGGGGACCGCCTGTACAGATATATCGGTATTTCTGGTCACTCTGTACGCAACCGCGGTTTCCTGTTGTTCCCGGAATAGGCAATTGAAAAGAATTGATGGGCATTTTTGAAAATTTTGATACATATTTTGGCGTATGATCTTTCCAAGGCAACACATGGTTGCCGAATGTGCCTCAACCATATGAAACTTTCATAATTACAGCGATGTAGTGTTGAAGAATCAGGAAAAGCTGCTTCTGAAACGCGACCCGACAGTAGATACCAGTTATTGCGGGGAAGACAGTAATGCCTTTTGCATCGAACTAGCAGACTCATTCTCATCAGCTGATGGTAACACGCTGATCAATATGGAACGAACTGAGAGCACCTGCACGAAATAGAATATCTGCATCCAGAATCCGATGGAAGTGATGCAGTAATCGACCCTTCCGAGTCGATCTTATGCGATGTTGCAAAGGAATTGTACACAGAAGACATTACTAATCTCGCCGATCAGAACGAATTGATGTGTATTGATGTACCCGTGCCAATTCTTCTTCTTCTTTGGCTCAACAACCGATGCCGGTCAAGGCCTGCCAACACACTTGTGGGGTTGGCTTTCAGTGACTTATTGATTTCCCCCCATAGCAGGATAGTCAGTCCTACGTATGGCGGCACGGTCTATTTGGGGCTTGAACCCATGACGGGCATGTTGTTAAGTCGTACGAGTTGACGACTGTACCATGAGACCGGCTGCCAATTATATCTCTCAATGACGATGAATCCAAAGCGGTTTTTTTTTCTGAAAATGAAGCCGAAGGAAATGGTGAAACTGATGGTACAGTCGAAGATGGGCAACAGCAATGTAAAAGATCTGACCAATCAGATGGACGAAAAAGGGCACAACGCAGGAAAGTAGGAGCAAAGAGTCAGTTCGACTGTGATGTATGTGGGGAATCTTTCAAAACGAAAAATATGTTAACGCGCCACAAGAATCAAAAGCACTCACCCGCCAAAGAGCATCCATGTGATCAATGTGAAAGAGTCTTTCGCACTAAGATGCAACTGAGAGAACATGAACGATCACACGAGCGAGAACAGTGTCCTATATGCAAGAAGACGTTGATGCGCCGGTCGCTAAAGGTTCATATTGCAGCACACCAAGGAGCATTTCGGTGTGATATTTGTGAAGTAACGGTTTGCAACAAATATCAGCAGGGTGTTCATATGCAAACCAAGCACCGTCCGGAAGGGCTCCCAAATGCAGACGAATACTCCTGCTCTTTTTGTGAACGAACGTTTTTCACGAAGTTGCAATTAAACACACACGAAAAGAATCATATTAAGATGCTGTGCAAATTTGTCATAAGCTTGTTACCAAACATCGCTTCAAGACTCACCTTGCCGCGCATCGGGGCGCCTATCGGTGTGAGGTTTGTGAGAAAACGTTTTTCGATCCGCATCATCTACGCACACACAATGAATTGATGCACGCTGCATCGGAATAGAACCAAAAGTTTGCCTGCGAAGAATGCCCACGTCAGTACGATAATAAAACACAGCTGCAAACATGTCCATTTTGTAAAAAGAGTATTAAGCGAAGATGCTATCAACAACATGTTAGAATGCACATGCGGTCGTATAAGTGTAGTCTTTGTGAAAAACACTATGGAAACATGAAAGGTCTGAGGAAGCACACCGATTTGGTTCATCCGATCTTTGATCTATCGGCGAACCTGGAGGAGTTTGAGTGCGAAGAATACGGTCGGACATTCTACAATAAAACGCAAATTATGTATCACCGCTATCGACGCAAGACTGGAGGTGTGTCCGGTATTTGACCAGGAAGTTCAAAAGGGTAGACTTAAAAATCACATAGAAACTCACGGAGCCCCAGTGATGTGAAGAGTGTGATCGAACGTTGTACAATAAAACAATGCTTAAGCTTCACTGTAACGGGCACACGACGGAAAAGTGCCTGGTGTGTGACCAGAAGGTTGAAAAGGAATAGCTTAACAATCACATGGAAACTCGAAAAGTTTTCCAGTAGGGAAAAGTAATATTAACACATGATTGAATTAGCTTTGACAATAACATGAAGAAGGTTGAATTCAATGGTTTACCAACCACGAAAAATGCCAGTAAAGTAGTTTACCTGTAAACAATTGAACGTTGAGTAAAAGTAATACTAAATTCTCAGTTTAAAAAAGTCAATTAATTCAAACTTGTTTGTTATTATTTGTACTTTCGGTTTCTGATAAGTTTTGTGTTATCGTTTGTGTGCCTACGGTTTCATTTGGATATGTGCCAAAAGTACAAACAGTATTCAAATTAATGGAGTGCCTCGCGCTGTGCGTTTAGACTCCCTCCGTTCTATTTCTTTCCGAGTTTTGCTCCACTTCTGCGGCTATCGGCACCAGTGACTTGCCGTGCGTTTCGGGTAGAAACAGTATGACCACCGTTGCACCGACTAAACACACCACCGCAACACCTGCCATCGTACCCGCCAGTCCAATCGTATCGAGTAGGACAGGAAATACCTTAAATGTAACCGAGCAAAAGGTGCAATTCTAATGCAGAAGCGGGAGTGTTTAGTAAGCCGCGATTATTATTCTTACTTACCTTCAGCACCGCGAACGCGGATAAAGCAACGATCGTCGTGCAGATTGTGCTGCCAATATTTCTTATCTGCAGTTGCATTCACGCATGAAATGGAGAGAGAGATGAAAAAAAATATTGTAGGTATAAAATAAGAACGCATAAGCAAACGTGTCCAATGATGGTTATGGATGCTGTGACTGCATGTGGTTGCAACTCGCATTTGGCGCGTTGAATAAATCGTTGTGAGAAAGCGAAAAAGAAGAAGCATAAACACATTTGTCCATGCGAACTGACATCCAGACGATATTATAATACACATGGCCCCACAAACACGTATACAAAACAAGAGGGAAAAATAAACAACACACAAAGCAAGAATAATAAACATGTAGACCGGGGAAGACTCCGATACGTGCGGCGACAAAACTGCGACATAACCGCATAACCGGGCTGCCCGACACCAACAACCCCACAGCACCCGGCTCCGTTTTTCATCGAAGTCGATGAACGGCGGGTGCGAACGCCGAATGCCAATGTCAAGGTTAAGGCTATTTAGATAAACCAACACGCGCACGAAAAATGAACAGACTTAACGGGCAGGAAGAGAGAGATAGAGAGAGAGATGAATATCTTTCCAGCAGCACCTACTGGCACTCTGGCAAGAATTCGCCAAGTCACCCAGCGTGGGGGAGGGGGCGATCGAGTCAGATCATATGGCACGGCCCTCTGGGCGAGTGGTGTTGGAGAGCTGTTGAAGATGGGTTGACGATGGAAAAATTGATCCGACCTTCGACGGCAAAACCTCGGCCATGACGATGAACGGGACGGTCAGCAGTCCGATTGAAGCTAGCAGGATACTGAACGAAAGGCTACAGATGGGCAACAGTCGGCTGGTAATGCTCGGAACTGTGTCAGAAACTACGCTGTCCGACGGGTCGGAGCCGGTTGGGAGTAGGAAGTGCACATAGCCGGCTAGGGTGAGGTATCCGACGGTCATACCAAGACAGGACACGATCAACAGAAGCTTGCGTCCAACTCGATCGACCAGCGCCAGTGAGATGATAGTTCCGAGGAGTTGTATCGTGGCCAGCACGATCGAGGAAATGGATGCGGGAAGGACACCGACAGTGGTGGCCGACGGTGGATTAGCCAGCTCGAAAATACTGCTGGCGTAGGTGATGAGAGCCATCGAGCCACTGGACTGATTGAGCAGCATTAGAAACATCCCCATCAGTAAACCCTGGCGGGCTGGTTTCGTGGCTGGTTGAGGAAAAAAGGATATGAGATAAACGGTAAGTAAGTGTAAACTATTGTTATGATGTATCATTAATAACCTTATTCTAATGTAGGTTTTCACTTCGAACAGGTTGGTTTAGTCATAAGAAAGTTACCGTACGAGATGAGTGTCTTATTGCACGTATATTGCACCCAGTACTCTTAAGTCTTTCATATTTTGATTCAGGACATTATCTGTAATTCAATCCATTGTTTCTAATTGGTATTTGTACGAAAACGCAAGAATTTCACATATGATGAAATCGATATTGTGGATGTTGTCTGTTTTTGATTGCTGTAGCTTTATCCATCGTTTAAAATCATACCACACCATCTTCCTCCAATGCTGAGTTACTTAATCTTTCCCTTCCGCAATTACGTAACGCAAGGAATTCGAGGCGCAGAAACAGATAGAATCGAAAAAACGAGCAAGAAATCGTTCGATATTACGAATCGAGATGCCACGTTCCGATTCTTCGTCACACGCTGCCCAATACAAACTTCGCACCGTAAACACCGATAACTAATCGAGCTACATTCCGCTTGTGGGGCTTTTTTTGATGTGCCCACCCCCGAGATAACGAACAACAGTCAAACGCATCCATCCACAACCATCCGTATCGCATCACACTGCCCCGGTGGTGCGCAGGTTGGATGTGCATTGGCCGGTGCATGTTGTGCTGATGTTACGCGCCGTGTGTATTACGGTGATGATGCAATTCGGCGCACTCTAATCACCGGTAATCGTGTGCGGCCCAAAGATTGCATCTGAGGAGTAAACTTGGACAGTAAAGAAAAGAAAACAACGCTCGTGATTATTTCCGCTCTTCCTCCTCTCTGCTGCATTCTGGCACTACAAGCAGCAGTGTGTTATTAGATTGCACACCTGCACACCTGCACTACGTGCGATTGTTGACGGGTAGAGAGCGTGTGGGCAATGAGGCGTCTAAGCAAGTTGTGCGAAATAGCCCGACGCATAGAAAAGAACATCTCAATGCTGGGAAGAAGTTGATTTGTTTGCTTTCGGCACAGGCGAATAGTCGTCCCCATGCGGTCTCTTATCTTTCAAGGTCAGGTTTGTTGTATTTCTAAGTAGATGTACCTATCAGTGGGTGTCCGTGGTGTTCGACCGGCAGTCCGAGGAGTGGCAGGATAATGATAACATGCTATGTATGAGCGTGGAAGTGAGATAGGAGACTTTGACGATTGAATCTACAGGGTTGTCCCAAAATGGGGGGCGTTCTAGGAATAGCAAGTAGAGTCTAATGTGAGTTTGGTTCCCTTTTCACTTCATGTCTGTCCTCTGAGTCTTTTATCGGGAAATAGTGGCAATGTTTGAATCATTCGCAAACGTACACTTACTGAAATCTTTCCACGACAGAGTAGCGTCCGAAGCCGTCGTTTCGAGCTCGATCCCATCCTTCAGCTGCTGGAATTCGTGCCGGAAACATTCCGACTTTGCAAAATGTCCTCGAACGCCCCGGTAAAACATGAGCGACTGTTCGGCCTTTTCAGTTCGATATGCACGCAATAAGCAGGGTGGTGTTTCTGGTAGAAAGGCGATGGCGAGGGTGAAGAGTGCCGGTAGTACGAGCACGATCAGAGGAAGCGTTCTAAACGACACAAAGCTACCAAGGATGAATGCTAGCACGGTGCCGAGGTTAAGGCACACGGGCAGCAGCGAACCGAGCATGCCCCGTATGCGTGGATCGGCAATGTCAGCCACAAAGAGAGGTACGATACGCAGAATGCCGCCACCGGCAATGCCAGCCAACACTCGTCCAATGCAGAGCTGTAGGACACTATTTCCGAAGATGATACACAGCCAGAATGCCTGGAAAGGAGGGAAATCTAAGTTAAAGCGTGCAAAATTGCTTTCTAGGCATTGTAAATTCTTACCACGTGAGGAATCGCGATGATTTGCATAGCTCTTCGTTTGCCTATTAGATCGGCGAGATATCCGTACAGTGTCACCCCGATCATGCCACCGATGCAGAGGGAAGCGCCCAACCAGGAAGTTTCTTCCACTGTCATTGGGCCTCCGACGAGATGTGTTTCGTTCGAACTCAAATACTCCAGCGATGGCGATACCCATCCCAGCGTGATGCCATGGGCAAGGGCGATGAGATTAACTATAATACGAAAAATGTTCGATACTAGTATTAACTGATATTCAACAGTTTGTCAAAGAAACCTACTGATGAGCGTTCCAAAAATCTGATTCACCACTGATAGCAGCGAAAGTGGAGGCTGCATTCTGAGACACAACTGGTTCGCACAACAACTGTCGCAACGACGTAGATCACAGTAGACTATGCGGTTGATTTCCAGGCAACGCCTACTGAGATGACGCTTGACGCCTCGCCGGACCAAACTGCCGTAAACTAGCAATGACTTTGAAGATTTGTTGGGAAAACAAACAATCGCATCCCGTACAGCAGTGCATTTCAGTGCGCAACGAGTCAAGGTTCTGTGGTTATCTAGTGCAATCCGCATTGTTAAACACTGGCACGTGTCAGCGGCTAGAGGAAAAGGATTCGTTGGGTAAATATAAATGAAAATAGTAATAATATTGTGTTTGATAGTGTATGACAGAGAAGCGTGAGAAGTTTCGTTCGATTAGAACATCATCGCACTAAAAATATAAAAAAGAGAGACGAAACATGGTCAGGTAATTTCTCCCTCGTCTTATTTGGGTTATGATGTAATGGGTCATGGGACTGGTAGAGTGACCTAGTCTGTAAAGGTCAGACGTGGTTCGTTTCCGATGCAGGTCATTCGCACACATTGATTGTAATGCAAAGGAAATGAATTAATCCTATCTCAAAGGATGAGATTGGACTTAGATATTGCAATCGAAGGAAGAATTTCCCCCTAGTATGGTTTATTTTGCAAGGTCATTAGGCCATTGGGATTCGATGACGCTCGTAGAGGAATTAGCCTCTGTTAAGCGTGTTTCTTCATTGAAGAGGTTGAACTGTTTTATAACTGTAATTTTAAATGAATTATAGATCATGGTATGTGTGTATCACCTATTTTATTTATTTGTTTTCTCGAGAGATGCTTTCCAGCGACTTATTCTGGAATTTAGTTATCACAAACAATCTTGAGACCCATTCCACTTCACACGCTTTGAGGTGATATGAGACTTTTTCCCTTGGTCTCCGGAACAATGAATGTAATTATAGCCACGCCAGCGAAAGATATCCCTGCGTATAGCCCTAGTACACCGTAGATGTAGATGACCTCTACCATGATAGGAAATATCTGTAGGAAAAACACATGATCATTCAAGGTACTATTGTAACTTAAGTTATCTCTCACCTTAAGACTGATGAACGCAAATATTGTGATCGAAACCATGCTTAATGTGTTTCCGGCATTGCATATCTGTAGATAAAAAGAAACTCAAATTAGGTATTTGAGAAAAAAGAAACAACCCACGAGTACCAAGACTAGCCTTTAGGGGTAATAATTCTGGTAAGACGAAGAAAGGAATGCTACACAATCCAATGGAAAAGAGATACACCGTGGCGGAAAGGCTCACGATGGGGAACCAACTGTAATCCTTTATCCAGTGAGTCGACATATTCACAGTGAGCCAGTTAAACACTGCTAGGACGAAAAGCCCAAGCCCTGTGCCGAAGGTGGAAATGATCAGCAAGACTTTCCGGCCGGCCAGATCAACAAACACGAACGACGAGAGCGTTCCAACAATTTGGATCGTACCCATGATGATGGCGGATGTGTTGGGACTCAGTGTGGAGCCGACGCCCGCAAAGATCGTGGCAGCGTATGTGAGGATCGCAAAGATACCACAGAATTGATTGATGAACATTAGAAATACACCGATAAAGATGCCCAGCTTTGCTTCGCGAGACTCTGAGAAAAGAGGATCATGTATGATATTGGGATGGTCAGGACAAACATAGAACAGACTCACTAAAATCCGCCAACGTTACTCGAGAGTTCTGGCCTGAGTTATGCTTGATAAACTTTTCCATATTGATAAACTCCTGCCGCAAGGCACTTGTCTTTTCGGCCTGTGTTCGAATGGCACGATAAAACATAAACGAACGTTCGGCTTCAGCGGTTCTACCCTTCTTTAGACATGTTTGTGGAGTGTCTGGAACAAAGCACATCAGCACAGTGAAGAGCAAGGGAAGCGCGAGCATGGTAAGGGCGACGGTATGATAGGACAGCACGTCACCAATGACGTACATGAGCAGGAATCCACCATTGCTGGTCAGTGCTAGGAAGGAGCCTAGAATACCTCGGATTCTAGAAGGAGGAAAAATAGTATCAATGTTTATCTCGCATGTAATGGAATATTCCGTTCCATACTTTTTATCCGAGATATCAGCAATAAACAGAGGAAAGACTACGATTATTCCACCACCGGAAAGACCAGCGAGAAAGCGGGCAAGGTACAGTTGATGGACGGAAGTGGCAAGATAGGTGATAATCCAAAAAGCCTGTTTTATACACAAATTATCAACACAGATTAGAAAAATGGATGAGCAATTTGAAAAGAATCTTTAAAACAAGATACACACAGAGTGTGGAATAACTAGTGTTTGCAGAGTCCGCTTAATGCCGAACTTTTCCACCAAGTATCCGTACACAAATGCTCCAAAGAGTGCACCAAGGCAGAGGATCGATCCTATCCACGATCCTTGCTCAACCGTCACAGGTCCGGTCGAGAGAAGATTTTGATCCGGGGACATCAAAATAGGCAAGTACGGTGATACCCATCCTAACGCCGCGCCATGCGATAGGTTGATGAGGTTCACTAAGAAAACGATTATTCAAAATTACTAAGCACTACAATTTTGTCACCCCTTCACTGTACTCACTAACACCGGTAGCGAAGATTTGATTTCTAACACCTCTGGTAGAAGCCATCGTCGTTGCGCGTTCGTCCGATCCTGATGGTTTCGTTGCCTTGAAGCGAATGGCCTTACATCTGGAAGCACCTTGGCAATTCGAATGTACCATACAGTGCTTTAACATCTTTTCTATAGTGATCGTCTTCTGGGCGAATTTTCTACCCCTGGTGAGAGAACAGATGCTGTTGATGGCATTGTTTGATAAGCGTAAATCAATCCGCATAAAGGCTGGCGTGTGGACGTTCCACCACGTCCAAATAGTAAACAATGTCACACTAGTCGCGTGTTGCAGTGGGAATGGCCACCGGCTGTTTCTGCAGTTGCCTAGCAGTGGGCTGACATTAAAGATAATGGACGATTTTTGTTTTATCCTATGACGTAGACTCTGTCACTTAACTTGAACTGGCCGATACCGGTACATGGTGCTTAATCTGTCTGGGCAGTGTGGTTGAGATGAGGTTCTGCGAGCTCCAGTCATTGTCGCGATGATCATCCGCTCAGCGGGTGGAAACGAATCAGTAATCTCAACGCAAAGTGATAAGGCAGGAAGCGATTGACTTTTATTATGAAACTATGAAATTGTTACGGCAGCAAAGCGTCTGTTTGGAACACGTGGATGGTGTATTTGTAAGGTTGCCAACTATTTTACAACATTATGCAAAGCATAAATGAATTGACTGCTATAAGGTTTAGAAACAAATCAAATTTGCTCGGTGTTTTTACTAAGGTGGTGTGATTTATTTAATAGATCTAGTGAATGAGAATGGAACATTTACATTTCTAAATTAAGTTTTATTTAGATTAACAGTTTTTATCTCATGTAGATAAAGATATATTATTTGTACTATGCTCCAATCGTAGTAAGACAGAATCACTTTTTACTATCACATTGTACGTTCAAGTTTTTGCCCTTTGTTTCCGGTATCAGGAAGATGATAATTACTACAGCGACCGCACAGACTCCTGACGATATCCACACAGTCCCGTAGATATGGATGTTCACCATCATGATCGGGTAAAGCTTCACGGTGACGAACGCAAACATGCAAAGCAGTGTCCCGCTGATAGTACTTCCGATGCTACGAAGCTGCGAAAAGGAATGAAATAAGTGACATTGCTGATAAAACGTTCCAGAATTATTCGTCCCCTAACCTTCGGTGGCATCACTTCGGGGACGATGAAGAAAGGGATATTCGTTATGCCAATAGCGCCCAGGAACAGCGTAAGCGCCAGTGCCAACACGGGCAACCATTCGGCACCCTGCAGATCGTAGCCGATCGTGAGCAGATACGAGTGAGCACCAAGTACGGCCAATGCCAAACCGACACCGGTGGCAGAGAGGAGTAGCATTATTTTCCGACCAGCACGATCGATGATGGCAAATGAAGTAAGATTGCCGCAGATATTAAGGATGGCAACAAGCACAAGTGCCACATTAGGATCAATGCCAGTACCGGACATCTGAAGGATTGTACCAGCGTACGTAAGGATAGCAAAGATGCCACTAAACTGGTTTAGGGCCATCACAAACACGCCAATAAAGAGTCCTCGCTTTGCTTCCGGTGTAGCTGAAATGACAAGCATGAATGATTGAAGGATGTTAAGAACAGGTTTCAGAACTTTGCCTTGGCAATGATTACATACTAAAATCCGCCCAACAGATTCGCGACTGAGTCGATTGCGTGTGGACGAAGCTTTTCAGCTCGTCAAACTCCGTCGTAAACTCAGCCGTTTGATATTGCTGGTCGGAGATGTTACGGTAGAACATGAGCGATCGTTCCGCCTCGAGTGGACGCCCCTTCTTTAGCAAGCAGTAGGGGGTTTCGGGTAGGAAGCTCACCAGCACAATGAACGCTACCGGAGACACGAGCATAATCTTTGGAATGAGATCGTAAGGGAGATAGTTTCCGGCTGCGTAGATGAACACCAGTCCAATGTTGATGAAAATAATCGTGAGCGATCCCAAAGTGCCGCGAATCCTGGAAAGAAAGGGGTGGCGGTAGTTAACGAAGAATAAAGGAAAGCTGTCTCTGGAGACTTACTTCTTATCCGCAATGTCGGCGATGTAAAGCGGAACAACACTGACCACACCACCTCCGGTCAGTCCACTGCAAAAGCGTGCCCCATAGATGTACCACACGTTGTCCCCGACGAGGATCAACGTCCACAGGATGATGTGTGGTACGGAGGTAAGTAGGAGTGCTATCTTCTTCCCGAAATACGTATGAATGATGGCAAACAGAATCGTTCCGATTGTGCCACCTATGCACAGTGTCGAACCAATCCATGATGCTTCATCCACCGTCACCGGTCCACTCGGTAGCGGAGTCTCCGGAGAACGCAGTAGTGGGATAATCGGTGCAGGCCATCCAACAGTCACTCCATAGCTGGCGGTGATGATGTGAACTGAAAGAAGAGGCACAGAAGATCCGAAAATCACACTTTATTCTACGAACCATAGCCGTATAGAGAAAGATTGATAGCGCTTCACATTACTTCGGATCACTGCCAGCACCTGGTTAAGGTTTTTCCGTGCCCAAATACTCGCTCGTTCGGGCGGACCTTGCTGCTCCTGCTCCATTGCGACTGCAAACCTGCATTGTTTACGCTTTCCTCAGATCGCTAAATCAAAATACACAGCTCGGTGTTGGTACGCAAAACTTTGACAACTTATCTAACAGATTCTAATATTAAACGCCCAGATGGCAGACAAACGAATCACGCATGCGCTCGAGCGGCCGATCGTTCGAAAGACGTCCAATTTGCAAATCAGACGGTTGTCAAACGCTTTATTGGTGGGCTTTTAATCGGCTACCATCTATTTGAATTAGCCCGGGCTGCCAACATCGACAGGATGGACAGGCGTTACTTTGTGATTGTTGTGATTGTCGGCTCTCGTCTTCATCAGCATTGAGCAATCAGAGTCATCGCATCGAGGGCGATGATTAGGGCGCCTGAAGGACTTTGATCGTATGGAAATGGTGTAACTCAAACGGGGCCGGGACAGTCGCGGCCAGTGAACCGTTTTAATCTACATTTCAAAGAACGAATTGGTTGCAGATGAATAATGCACATCTTTTCGTGAATTTATACATCCCGTCCTCGATGGAAATTGTATACTGTGCAATATTGAGCGATGCAAATACTGTCCTCAAAGTATATTGGAATTTGATTTTCTTTAAATATTGAGCGATGCAAATACTGTCCTCAAAGTATATTGGAATTTGATTTTCTTTAAATTTTGCGACTACATTACCCTCTCCCGGGTTCAGATATTGTGCAGTGTTTGTTGTTGTTGTTTTTCACAACAACTTTGTTGCCACGAAACGTTAATTATCGAGTTTGGATGTCGGAGCAGAATATACTTGGACTAGGCAAACAACGCATCCACAGGGGCCCCTGAAACATTTGACCGGGTGTCTAATGAACTGATCATACACACACATACACGGTATTTCGTTACTAAATGGCAGAATAGAGCCAACAAGCGCTTAAAACGCGACCGTTAAAACGCAAAACGCAAAGGAGAGGGGAAAGCGGGCGTGATAAAGCGTAAGCAAAGTCTATGTTCCACCATTCGTCTCTTCCGATTGGGTTACAAGAGCTTTCTAATGTAAATGATTGTTTGTGTGCCGACGGCGGACACGATGCGCGCGTTCTTTTCGACGTCATTCGCATGCAGCTTATCATCGACGGAACGGCATGTCTGTCTCGGTGTGTCTGTATTCTTCCAGCTGGGCCGAGTCTATTTGTCCATTTATTATAAACTGTTTGCCAAGCGTTTGCTTACTTGTACTTACTCACACACACGCAAACGCATTCTTTGTCGCTCAAGAATGGCACAGGCTCGGAAAAACGACAGCACGTCTGACTGATCTGAAACCGGGAGTCCCAACCATCGAGACATGTTCGCACCTTACCAATTAGTTTAGAGCTCGTTTCGTTTTTTCCATCTTGTTGCTTTTATTGCTTTATGTTTCACGGTGGTTTCTACAGGCAGGGTGTGCAGGTGCCCTGGCCTTACGACACTGGATAACCAATATCCCGGTGGCACTAACCTCCACTAACAGCTGATGGGAATCGGAAAGGGGATGGGTTCAAGGGGAAAGGAGGACAGTTCATTGAACTACGATCCCGCTGAATGGGTAGTGGGTGTAGTGCGTCATCATTGTTACCATTCGCACAGGCACGCTGACCAATGTTGTCACGAAATCGCTTACTTACCAGCCGCGATGGCAGCGAATTGTTTCCAGTATCGGCGTGATAGAAATTCCAAAAACATGTTTCGACGGCCACTACGTGGTTTCACGGAGCCAAAACTCACGGAGAACGCTTGCGCTTCGGGCACACACCGTTGCGATACTGACCACCCACCACACCTAGGCACGGCTTGGTTAGTTGGCTGGTAAGCTTCCGGCACAATTCTAGCAGTGGCTGTGGTTGGTGGATCCGTGGCATCAGGTCACTGAGATGTGTGCCGACATTATCTTTATTATATCATGTTTCGCATAAAGACAGCAGCGTGCGTCAGTTGATATATGATCTTAAAGACTTGTTCTCGCCGCCTGAAAGCTCCAGATAAGCAGCAGGATAAAGTTTGAATAGCTGAAAACAGCTTAGTAAAATGTTTATCCTCTTTGCGAAAGGAAACTATCCAAACTGGTCACAGGTAGAATGTGTTAATAATGCAGATTGTGATTATTAGCACGCTGTAAATGTAAATAGCGCAATGCACTTTTCAAATTGCAAAGAAAAAAAAGTTATATTTGCCAAGCATAATAAAATATTTCTCGAGTCTGTAATAGTCTGTTAAGTCTCGAAAGCTTGTATAGGCCGGCATGTCCACATAGGACGTTACGCCAAATAGAAGAAGAAGAATTAAATTTTTGATAATCGAATATGCACCACTATGCATTATTCTCTAGTTTTGTTAAGCTGGACATCCGTTTATCAAGATCGTAAACGATTATTGTATTTACAATCCCATGTAAAGACAAACCTTCATTAAGACGGGCTGATCCTAATAATTGTAGGAGGGCATGATATATAATAGGTAGAATATTGTGAATTTGGAACAGTGGGGCTTCACGACATGCCCGTCATGGGTTCAAGTCCCGAATAGACCGTGCTCCCATACGTAGGAATGACTATCCTGCTATGGTAACAACAAGTCACTGAAAACCAAACCCACTTCACCAGTGGGTACAGACAGGCCTTGACCGACAACCGTTGTTGTGCCAAAAGAAGAAAGAACAAGAAGAACAGTGGTGACACCTATATTGCAATGTATTTGTTAAACTTTGTTATCAGATGATCGGCCAGTTTCCTTCGAATGTTCTCGTGATCTTTCAAATTCATAATTCATTGATCTTTAGAAAATATGTATGACAACCCAGTCTATTGTGTAGATATAGAAAATTAGCATCGAATGACGAGGGTGATCATACCACAAAATGGTCTAGGACCATTGATGACCCGCTCACAGTCGCACTACGTCGCACTGACTTGGCCAAGATCTAAGCCGTTTTCGAAGGATACTCAGTTCAGAGATTCGTCTCATCATGCTTGTCTGAAGCTGAAATGTGTGATATGTCTTTACGTAGCTACTAACTTAAGAAAAACAAGCATTTAAACCCCGATATTCCTAAAGAAAAAAAATTCCTTGCTTTTACAACGTCAATGATCGATTAGTTTATTGGTGTATAACTTTACTTCTCGCCCGCATAGTCGCGCGAGCACGGTTAACAAATAGTCTTTATTAAAGCTTAGTAAAAAGGTTGCAAAATGCATCTCCTATCTGCGTCTACCTTTCTAATGTTTTCCCCTCTATACAGTAAATTATTTCCCTTCAATTTCCCTATCAACGGGATTCTGTTCTTGTTTGTGGCTGTTCCTGTTACTGTTCAGCTTTCACACCTCCTAAATGCTTCGCTAGTTACTACTTAATTATTGTACCGTAATCATATAGGTTTTTTGATTCTAGAATATGCTGTTGTTGTGGTATGGTTGTCGTCTTCTTGTTCACTTGAAATTGAACATCAACCGACAGTAACACACAGCTAGCAACCTTCCTTTTGACTCCTGCTACGTTCCGAATGCACGAGTGTTTGTTTCTTTTCGGTTTTGTATGCTTTGATTCAGATATACATACATACATACATACATACATATAAACGACAGAAGGTATGCTTATGTCATGAATAAAGTGTATAATACAATTCAAGATGCTGTGGGAGGTAATTAATAAGGGTATATAAAACATAACGAAAACAAACGCGTTTAAAACACACGCAGCGTGCACGATGGCGACTTCACCGTCGTACCGCGTTAAGCGGTGTGTCAGACGGCCGTCGGAGCGACATCCTTGTGGCCGGACTTCTTGCCACCATTCAGAGATTCGGAGATCTGCTCGAAGCTCTTGCCCTTCGTCTCCGGCATACAGGTGAGGACGAAGGTGGCGGACGCGACGCAGCAGCAGGAGAAGAACCACATGCACGAGTGCATCCCGAGCTGCTCAACCGCAATCGGGAAGTACTTGACGACTAGGTACGCGACGCCGGAAAACTCCAGCAGACAAAAGGTGACGACCGAGCCGCGGATCTTCGGATCGAGGATCTCGGTCATGATAATGAATGGCACAATACCGATGCCGATGGCATTGATGAAGACTAGCGCGGACATGCTGGCGACCGGCACCCACCGGAACCAGTCCACTTCGACGTGCATCGCCTGCAGGAAGGTGTATGTGCCCATCGTGGTGGTGCAAACGGCGCAACCGAGCGTCGACACGACCAGCAGCACCCGGCGGCCCGCATTCTCGACCGTCATAGTCGAGACGTACGAACCGATGAGCTGCAGCATCGCCACCACGATCGAGGATATGGCCGGGCTGAGGTTTGAGTGGGACTCCTGGAAGATCCTTTCCGTGTACGTCATTAGCGGTATGGAACCGGAACCGGCTGGGAACATGATCACAATCACGCAGATCAGGATTGGCTTCCAGCGCGATCGTGTCACTGGAGAAAGAGGGGGAAAGCGGGATTGGGAATGCCGCTTTCAATTAGTACTTGTGTTATGTTCATAGGGAAGTGTACATTTAAAACGAGAATTATCGGAATCGGGACTTACGGAAGTCTTTGATGTGGATCTGGTTGGAGTCCTTCTTTTTCGGTGTACCAACGTTGTGGATGTCCTTAAAGCGGGCCACTTCGGCGGTAAACTGTGATGTTTCACTTTCGGCTTCCTCGCCGCGGTAGAATCGCAGGGCCTTTATAGCTTTCTACAATGATAAGGATGTAAATAAATTATGCAAAAAAGGGGAATCCGGAAAATGATTGTACGTAACAGAGCGAAGAGTTTTTTTTCCCGTTCGTTACCAAATTTCGTTCCATCCTAAACTAACCTATACTAAGATTGGCTGCATTATCTTAGGTCGCGGCATTGCTGAACACGCACTTTGTGCTTCTCTGCTAGCTTGATAAGAAAAGGAACGAGATTGGTAACGAAGCGTAGTGGAAGGTAACGGCGATTCGGGCATCGTTAACCTTTCTAACCTGACCACGCTGAATGTAGTTCTAATGAGACATATTTGGCTGTTCTTTTTTTTTCAATTCTACCATTCCACTGCGATATTTGAGTCGTGTCTAATGATTTTTTATAGGAAAAAGTAAAATGGCTTTTGCAAAAAGTATATAATGGTAACTCCAGCTATCAACGTTTTCAAGTAATCTCTTCACAAAAAGAGAATTTCGTAGGTCAGGGAGGTCTCGCACATGACATAACTAACGGATGCTTGTCGGGGTCGTGGCTGTACGATGGGATTGATGCGTAGCTTTTTGCTACTACTGATGCGGTACCAATAAAGCATTCGAGCATCGTTTACAGCGAATTGATTTACAGAGAGTTAGTAACAGGCAATAAATTGCACAAGGAACAGCTTGAAGTTGTGAAAAAACTACCTTCTTGAATAATTGGAAGGAAGATTACTTCCAAATAATCCTGGCAAAACCCAGCACTAATGAGTAAATAAACAAAAACGGCTTGAACAGCCAAAACCAACAACGGATTAGAATGAGAAATGTGATTATATGTGTTAGGAATAATCACGGCACATGTGTTCTAGAAGTTTTAACAAGAATGTTTCTCATGTTTGGTTATTGGACATTCCAGCCTGTATTCCTGCTCAATTTAAACAATAATTCTCCCAAAAAAATCTAAATGTCGTAACATTTTCTCTTTCTTTTTAGTTCAAAACACTCAGAAAGAGTTTGTTCAAATGCCACACATCTGGGTTAGTGTTCGTTAAGTGACGCCGAGAATAACTTTGTCATCCTCAAGCAACTACGCAATCTGTGTGGTCTGGCGTGAAATCACGTACTACCTACCTCTTTCTTCTTCTTGATGAACAGATACTGTGGAGATTCTGGCAAGAAGCAGCAACCAAGCGAATAAACGACGCATAGTAGCAGTGCTAGGTATGTGACGGCCCAGTAGTTTACATAGTGAGATATGATGAAGCCTAGCAGGATACCAACGTTGCAAGATATGGCGAGCATCGTCCCTAGCGTTCCTCGTATTCTGTGACGTGTGAAAATGGGAGAAAAACCAATATGTTTAAATTACAGCTCTATAACACACCAGGCTCAGTGATTCCTCTCTGTTTCTGCCTTACCTATCCTCCGATATCTCCGACACAAACAATGGCACTATAGACATGGTTCCGCCTCCGGCAAATCCACCAAAGATGCGGGACGCATAGATGACGGACAGATTGGTGGCGAACGGCATCACGGCCCAGCTAACCAGCTGCGTCACACCGATCAGCATCAGGGCGGACTTTCGACCAGCAATTTCGGCCACCCAGCCGCAGACAAGTGGAGCCAGCATGCAGCCGATCGTACCAATGGAACCAACCGTGCCCTGCTCCTCGCTGGTGATTTTGCCCGTCGTCAGCGGCGAGTCGTCCGACGACATCAGGATCAGATTGGGCGAAAGCCATCCTATCGACAGACCGTAGATCAGTGTGGCGAGATTCGCTGTAAAGAGAGGTCCAAGGGAAAGCGTCTGAGTGATAATTATTGTTCAGAAGTTCAGAAAAGTAAACGTTTATATGCGTTGATGAATCAAGAGTTCTTATAGAGTGTTTGTTTTTCCTACGCCATGTGGACCGGAGGACACCAGGACCGTTGTAGTATTGGTGAAGGTTTTTTACCTCATTAGTTAGGCACTATTTAGCGTTGTTCTGACCCATTTGGGCGCTGTTTTGTTCGAGACGTGATTGATAACGCGCTATCACTTTGCCCTTGAGTGTGTTGCAAAGGGCGAGGTGGGGGAAGTGTGAACCATTTCCGTGTATGACTTTTTCAAGGGTTCAGCCTTCCTCGGTCCCTGACGAGCTGACTTGTGCTGCTGAAGCACAACTATCTCATGCCCCTCGCGAAACGCTTCAAAGTCACCGATGTTGTTGATGTAATTCGGTCTGATTAATATTGATTCTGCTTTATAGTGGTATGAGGGCCACCTTTACCAGGGGATGTAGGGATCTTGGTGAAACTTGGCTCCCTTATGCAAGATAACTTCAAAGGTGCTGGCTGATGGCCATGCAGAATTGTTTGAAATATTTAGAGTTGTTCCGCTGCCTTCTTTCAATCTGGAAGAGCTGATTGTACCTCTCAAAATCGGAACGAGTCTATCGCACGAATGCTGCTGACCCTCGGTTCAACGCCATCGTCCGCTATCAACAACCATTTTGCTGCGCAAGTTGGGAAAAGTAGCACCAAGTCGGTAGAGAATAATTGAGTGTTATGTCGGCAACCCCACGCCGTAAGTGGAATCAAAACGAGAAGATTCAATCAAGCTGCATTCATGGCATGGTGCAATCGAATCAAATGCAGTCTGTGCCACCACCGAGAAGTCTCAACTGCGCAGGATTGGAAGTTATAGGGAGAGAGACTTTTAGGCCAGCGAAGTTGCTATAACGAGCTAAGTACCAGCCTGAGTTTGGGTTAGGCTTCTTGGCGTCGTCGGGGTCGTAGTTGCCGTTTCATCCCCGTTAAGCGTGGCGATTGATAAGGCGAATAAACAGACTGCAATATCGCACTGAAGGAGCGGCTCATGGGCAAGGGGTCGAATGGGTCCGTATACTGAAACGAGGTGTGAAACGTGGTGCAGCGTGTTTTTGGGGCCATTTTTCCCTCGCAGAATGTTTAGCCCTGGCGGTTTCGTCGCGCTAATCAAAGTGCAAACATCCATGGCAAACGTTGATCGCGGACCGTAATACGCCTCAGTGACAAGCGTTGCTAGGTTGCGCCTGATAGGCCAGAAGGGAGCGAAACCAGTCCACGGAGTCTGGGGATAATGGTTGTAAATTCTTGTTAGAAGACTGCCACTTTCGAGAGATAGATAGAGAGAGAGAGAGAGAGAGATGAAGTGCCAGCTGATAAGGTATGAAGAATTGAGGGTGTCATAAAAGCACTCGGTCAACTACCCAATGGCAATGTCCTCTGAATCATGCGAAAAGTATTGCAGCATTTCCATACCAAAAAGCTTCTCGAACAGGTTGGAAATTCCCAGAGACCGCGAACAGTGAGTCACGGACTCGTCCCGTTGTCGATAGCATCTTTACAAAATGAAACATTCCGGGACAGGTAAGCCCAGCACATCTCTTGATCTTCTGGAGGACCCTCGGTCAAAAGGGCCCTCAAATCCCCCATTCCAACCCATGCACTTTTGTGTTGCATCACGCCATCAAACGTTGCCTTGCTGTTGTTTGTGAGCTGCAGACAGAATGATCTTCCAAAATTGAAGAATAAAGCTGTAAATAATGACTTTACATTAGCACTGCAGGGGTGGGGGAAATCCAAGCGGATCGACCACCCGTAGATCCTCGCATCCCTCGTTAAACTTTTGGTTGGTGCGCATTTGCGCAAACGGATCGTGTTTCGCGGGCGGTTTGCGCATTACGCGCACCCTGAATACACGCTACACTCACCACTAGGGGACAGGAGCACTCAGTGTGAGTTTGCTTATCTAGTTGGTTGAGCAGGCAGCATGTCCGAGAGCAAGGGGAGAAATACAGAGAGAGGTTTGCAGAGCGAGAGAGCGAGAGAGAAAAACATATAGAAAGAACAGGTGAATAGGGTGTAGTTGTGTGAAGAAAATAATGAAGTGAATGATTTTCAGATGAATCGATGAAGTGACGAGCCGCGCCGTGGAAACGTGAAATTGAACCCGATGGAAGGAAGGGTTCCTCTGTGTCATAAGGAAAAGCAGTTAAGCGCATAGTATAATAAGCGAATAGTAATTGGGTGGTACATGGGTGGTAGGACGAGGGTTGGAATACCGAATCGAAGGCCGCAGGGGGTGAATCCCTATCCCCAACAGCTTCCCTCACCCCTACGACACAAGCACTTAAGCGTGTACGGTACGTTTTGTGTGTTGTGTTGTTATCTTTGCGATGGTAGTGATGAGCTCACCAGAACTAGGCCATCGGTAACGTTCGATCAGAGCCAGCTGTTAGCTGTAACAGAGGGGTGAGGGCTGTGTCTGTATGTGTGTGGGACTTGAAAAGGGTATGGTGCGTTGCGCACGAGGGAGGAAACATTATTTTGGATGTGGTATTGCTTCCCAGCCAATTTTTTATTTCGGTGATTTGTGGTGATGGTGGCCCAAAAATAACACAACAAAATATGACGAACGGGCAAACAAAAGAACGTTCCGTCCCGTAAGGTATTCGTCGTACATGTCGTTGCAATTTCCTTTTTTTCGTTGTCATCGTTGTACATCGAAAGCAAAATAAACCTTCCGTCACCACTCCCGTCAGCTCACTCCATCAATAATCAAACCGTGCAAGTGAGCAACAGAAAAAGGAACCACAAAATATTTGGCCGACTTTTTGGGGTTATCAGCAATTAATGAACACAAATGCACATACAAACACACAACACATACAAGGTGTGTAGCGGGCTGTGTGTGTTTGACAGAATGCACGCCCACCTGCGTTAGCGTTTGCGTGTAGCGCAGCAATAGATGTTTACGCTGCTGCTGGCGAACCTCAACGTCAGCCATGTGGTCGGTCGGAATTTCGCACGGAATGCAACCGCAGCATGCAGAAGAGACGCGAAAAATGGAAAAGTTGAGCAACTCTTCAACAGGCACTGACACCGCTTTCGGGGTTTTTGTATGTATGTCAGCCCCTTGGTTCTTACTGGTTTGAAGTGTGACCAATTGTGCAGGAGCAGCGGCAGTAGCAGCTGTTCTCAGTTCCAAGGCGGCCCACTTACTTGCTAGGGTCGTGAATTTCAAACCAATTGAATAACAAACGCGGATCGGCGATCTAGTCTAGATTGCTTTTACCCGTTTTGCGTACTTGGGGACCAATTTACGTCTAGGCCCTTCGCTTTTTGAGTTGCCGGCATCGGAACGAATGTTGGCAATTGTAAAGCGTCGAAACTGATCGATTGGACCAATGAAGTGGGAAGTTTAGGGTACTAGTGTGTCCGGCCCGGGTATGAGGGACAATTGCCAAGTGTCAAGTTGTGGTTGGTTGTAGTTTTGTTGCCTACGAACAAAGCAAATCAACCAAACGGAGAAGTGGAAGATGAAAGTGAAACGATAACGAGTTGCTCGCGCTACTCCAATCTGACATGAAAGGTTGTGACCAGCTGCTCATAGAGAAGAGCGCGCTTGTGTGTGTGTGTGTGTGTGTGTGTGTGTGTGTGAGTGTGTGTGCGAGAGCATAATTTAAATATGTCACGGGCATAGGTGAGAGAAGCGAAGGCCGCTGGACCTAGTTTCACGCTAATGAGTCAGCCGAGCCGGTCGGGGTGGCCAATAATCTTGCAGCCGCCAGGCAGGGTTTGTTGGTCACCTTCTTTGAAGCTGTAGTCGTAGAAGCGAAGGAATTACTGGTGTTGGCGCTACAATGTAGTGCAGGCAGTTTGTAGCTTTTGTGACATGTCTTTAGGGACGTGTCTCTTCCCGTTTCGATTCCCCTTGTTGCCGTCGATCGAGTGGTGCGATGAGGAATAATGCATGTTTAATTGCGCACATTCGTGTTGATTGACGTTGTAAATATATTAATTGTAGTCGTTTAGTTGTGCTCCATGCACTTTGTTTCGCTTTTCAATTATCAAAATAGTGTTTAACATTGCAAACCGAGTGTTGGCGAGAACAATATTTAAATAAAAAAAAACACCTAAAACAGGTGATTTTATGACAACTATTGTAGGATATTTAACCGGTTGGACTCCAAAATTGGGAAAGAGTCCAAGCAGAGCGTCTACTAATATGTAAGGAAACTTGCCGGGAGCGTGTGTATGTTGGTGGATGTCTTCAGCATCTGCAAAAAAACAGTCACTTAAGACATTACGTTAGTAGAGTAAAAGGAGAGGAGACAAGATGTCAGACAGGGCGGACTTAACATGTAAATCCAACACAACGCCAACAAGGAGAAATCGGCCGTAGAGCATGGCGATGGAGTGGCCCAGGAAGCTCTTGTGAACCTTCATTCACCCCAGCCACCGTCAACCGATCGATGACGACGGCCAGAAAGTCGAAAAGAGAAGATTAGCAGAATTAATGGCGAATCGGGAGAGGAGAGAAATCGAACACATACAAAGAGACGAAGACACCGCATGATCGCGTGGTCACAAGACTCAATGTTATTCATAATTCGCTGGCCCTTTGGTGACGGCTACTACTACTCGCTACTACTGCTGGCAGCACTACTACCACTTCATCCCCAATGGTGACAAGGTGAAATGGATATAACAGACACATGCACACGTATCAGACACGTTTACGAGTGGTGGTCGCGCCTACATGGTCACGGTTCCACGAAGTCAAACCATCGAAAAGCCGGGCGGGCCAGGCGAAGGCCTATCCTGCAAACAGGCCCGGCATTCGGCGCACGCGTCGTGAACCAGTTTGCAATTTAGTAATAATAATTTCACTTTTGTTCCACTGCCCCGGAGGCGCTAGAGGATGGAAGAAAGTTTCGATTGCTGCCTGAGCAGTTTGTCTGCGAGCTTTTTAGACTGGTTGGCAATCGAAACAGAAGCTCGATATCGAAACTGTCCGATCACAAAACGAGCTACCGGATTTTTTGTTTCACAACTCCGCAAGCACCAAGGTACAGTTAGGTTGTCATTGGCTGTGATTCGAACGATCGTGTCAGGGAGGGTGTCGCGGGGACGTCCATCCTGTGGGAAATGCAAATTCAAACTTCACAAGATAAACGCATTTGGACTTCCAAATGAGATGCTTATAGGTGTACCGCGCGCACATCAAGCCAACTCGGTGACAGGGAGGGGTGACAATTTATGCGTGGAAAGTCAACAACGGCTACACCCGTGAGACGGTTGCGGTTGCGCATGAACGCATGACTGTCAAACTCTGCTATCCGCTTCGGTCATCCGGTGTCGGTTCGTCTTTACTGGTTCGTTAGCAGACGATGATGATGTGATCGGGGGCCGATGGCAAGGAACCGATGGTCAAGAATGTCCACCTATCGACAATGCAAACCATCCTTCGATCGTCGGGTGAAGATGTCATGTGGTATCGGAGGTACCCAGCCGAAGGTCTGAGATGGAGGCGGGTTTGGGCCACAAGCGGTGAAACAATGCATTAGCAAATAAAGATAAGCCTCAAGTAGTGCAGGTTGTTGCATTAACCGCAAATTGCTAAGCATCTTGAGCTACTAGTAGAGGCGCGTACATGATATGTTTTGCGGCCGTGTTTATGGTTTGCGAAATTTGCATTTTACGGTTTATCTGTAACAGTTAGTGTCTTTTTTTTAACAAAAAAAGAGAGGTTCCCATGGCACAATGTGCGCACTAAGTGGGACTAAAGTCCCAATAGATCATGTAGATAGTGTATTGTGCAGAGGCAAGGGAATTGAACTGTCCAGATGTCTCAATAGCTCAGAACGAAATGTTCTGTTTCAAAAACGTGTTCAAACTTGGTCTGCTTGTTGGAGAAGAACACACGGCGAGCATAAATGAAAAGTTGAAGCTTTTTGTAGAATTAATTAGCGTCGATTAGCTGTCTGTAGACGGTATCCCGGAAACCGAAATCCAAGCTCCATGCAATCGCTAAAATTTGCCTTCAGGGGGGCGAAAGATGCACACAGATGTAGCAGTAAGTTTCGCAAAACGCATTCAGACAGGTAGGGAAGGAAGGAAGGAAGCCAACAAAGATGAAAGCGCAATCTCGTTGATCAGGATTGCCAAACTGCAGCCTAGATGGACCGAGGCACTCGTCAACCGAAAGTGGTAGAACCTGTCCGTTCAGACGTGGCACCAACTTGGAGCTGTTGTTTGTTTAATGACACAAAATGAGCATTTATTTTGTGGCAGATTGTCGCAAGCCAAAGGTGCATTGACCACATTGGGAAGTCGGGGTTTTTAAAGGATGCTAATTGATTATCTCGCTCCAAGTCGAACCGTCGCCCGAAATGGGCTAGAATAGAGGTTTGCCAAAATTATCATCTTCTCCTTGTTCTCTCGTGGTCGACTATAATTCGCGATCGGTCAAAAAACCGGAGCCTTTTGATGCGGCCAATCACATTGACGTTCGCTTCAGTTTAATGGTACGCAATTTCAACACCGATTCCACACCAACCTCACGCTGCGCGCCATCCACACATGGGAAGAGCCCCTTACGTTTGCGGTCCAGAAATGATTGTTATAATTAGTTATAAAATGTCTTCCTTCCATGTTTCAAGTCTTTTCACTCCTGGAGTGGAGCATGAGGGGGCCAACGATCAGACACTTCGTTTTTTGAAAAAGATCTTGCCGCCGCATTCGTGTACGATCCAGTGAAGCGAAAAGCGGTGCAAAAACGTGGCAGTTCTCGCTCCACAGCCGATTTCATTCTCGACGCAACCTGCGATCTTGCGATCACCTTCGGACGATGGAAGATAGAGGAGGCGTTTGTAATTCTGTTTGTTGTTTTTTGTCTTGTCTCGCGGCCATGTGTGTGCGTGTTCTTGCTGGGTACATCAGTATGCTTCGTTGTTGCCTTGGGGCCGGGAGCTCTGGCGCGGTGTGTGTGCCTCATAAATGTGAGGGACCCATAGAAACATGGCGTACTTCGTGCACCACGGTTCTGCCGTTTACCAGCACATTCGTACCGCCAAATGGAGCGTGTGTGTGTAGCAACAAATCGAGCATCCTTTTATCCTTCCAAGATGGTGATTATGGTAATGGTAGGGAAGGGTGGGGGAGGGTTCAAAGCGGTTCCGTTCCATCCGCAGGAGCGCATATTTTCGCAGGTTCAATGAAATATACGCACCGACCGGTGCGCGAAGGTCACCCTGAAGGTGAAATCATTCCTGCAGGTTTGGAGAAACAAATGGGAGTGTGAGAGCAGGTAAAGTGAGGGTGAAAAAAAAACAAAACAAAACGGAGCATTATTTTCGACAAGAAGATTCAAACAAGGCGCGGTGGCTCCAAACACAACACAGCATACACACACATGGGTACGGCACGTAGGCAAGGGGCCGGCAGAAGGGGGATGGCAATTTTGTTTTCGGTGGGGTTGTTTGGTATTCCCACCGTTCTCCCGAAACGTGCCAGGACAGGGTTGTGCAAAGGATTGATGGTGATGGTGGAGTGTTTTTTCTTCTTCAACCCTACGTCTCACCCCCTGAAAGTTTATGTGCGCGCTCCGTTCAATGGTTGGTCGAGCGGAAACGCAAGCGTGTGTGAGATCCAAAATCTACCATCTCTTCTCTTCCCTCTTCGCCCCACAAATAACAACAAATCGCGAAACGCCGCGCGGCTGCCTGTCGCGGTTGGTTTCGTTTTCGTAAATATTTGCGTTCTTGTGCGAGCACACACTGCTGAAAGAGACACTGCTGGCGGAGGCGAAGGGGCAGGGTGGTTTCCTGGCGACTCGCAGCTAATGTGAAACCTGCACTCGATGCTTTGACGGTCCGAGGACGACGGGTTATCGGGTGGTTAAACATGGCTGTGCGCGCGAGATCGTGTCGCCACTATGCGCTCCATTCCAACGCAGGATCAACACGTAAGGATGCATGAACTGGGGTGAGATCACGCAGGGTAGTTGGGGGCAAAAAGAGAAGTGTGTGTTCCATCTTTGGCATTTTTCATTAACGCCCTCACAGCACGGTGCGACATGGGGCAGTCGTGCACCATACAGGGTTGGCCCCGTTCTTTTCTTTGAAGACAGAGGAAAATCGATCCGGAATAAAGGGGTTTGTGGGTGCCGTTCGGTGACCAAAATTTGGATCCTGCTGGCTTGTGTTGCTCTGTTGTGGTGCCCATGGTTACCTTAGCAACGTGCGAGAAGCTAATGGGGGTCGTCGTGGGGTTTAATGACCACCGAAAATACAGGTAGGTCCAGCATAAAGCCAGTTAATGCTCTACAACAAGACGTGGGGGGGGGGGGGTGAGTTATGATTGTCTGGCTTAAAGCTTTATGTTAATAATTCACAGATTGTGGTATGAGCAGCAAAAGTTAATGCATTAACCATAAGGATACAGGGTTTAGCTTGCCACTGGTACAGGTTAACGGTAGTATTGCACTACTTGCATTGGAAAGCAAACGATAAGAAAAGTAAAACAGTCGTGTGGTTATTAGTTTTCAATCCCGACAAGGGTATGAAACGTGTCAAGCGTCTAGGTTGAATGTTGTTAATTCAATTGAAAAAAATTGTGAAAGCAATGGGTACGATTCTCTTTTGATCTCGTATTTGATTCGTCTTGGTGTAAGTAGAACCTCACTTGGGACGTTAATTCATTCTGGAAAAGCTCCTTTTTAGGTTCCATGTTTACATCACATGAAGAGGTTTTGGCCACGTTCTACTTCTTTTCTTAAGAAGGTAGCATTCAAATCAGCTTTATATTCAGCTATATATTCTTTATGAGCTTTTTTTTTAAATACTTTATCAGGTGTATTTGAGGCATTAACTCTCGTGTGAAGTAAGTCAGGTTTGACGTTTGCTGTGAAATTGCAACGCGATGCATCTTCTCTCATCGTTGAAGTTGAAGCTACACGCATCATCAGTAGCTCCCCAAAAGTCACAGGTTAGGTGCTGGTTGGAGACACCCTCAGAAAAGGAAACGAACGTGAATGCGTGTCCACGTAGCGCCGGCGCGGTCCGGAACCTAATCCGGCAAACGCAACACAGCACACCCATGCTCAAATACAGCTTTTGGTTTGGTCCGGTGTTTTGTTGTGTTTGGTTTCTGGACTATATGTTAATTTACTTTGGCAGAGTTGAATTTTAATAAGCAAACACACACGCACACACACATACACGCTTAATTTAATTTCCAATCAGCATGCCGGACAGGCAGGGTTTTCGGTAGTCGGGGAAACGTTTTACCATCGAAAGCGCGTAAACTCGGGAAAAAGGAGTTTACCTCAGTTCTGCGACGTGCCCCTTTTCGTGAAATGCAACATTATGTACGCACACTAACATACACACACACACACACACACACACACACACACACACACACACACACACACACACGTGTTGGATGTGACGATTTGGGGAAGGTGGTGCGGATCGAAAGCTTCCTATATGGGCTAGCCGTGAACAACAACAAAAAACCAGCTCCTGGTGAGGGGTTGGTGGTGCTGTTTTTCGTACGTTTTGATTTAACGTTTTCGCGCACAGCAAAGCGCGTGAAACGAAACCGAAAGGAGAATATTTATGAGACTTTGGTGGTCGCTGACTGGGTGTCTTTGCATGGGAGGATGTGGGGAAAAGAAGGTAGTAACTTGTGGTAAATTTATGGAGCGCATCGCTTGCGCCAGGTCTGTGGTCAGGTTGTAGGAACCGACGAGTGCGACGGTGACCATTTTCTTGTATAATTCTTCTATTAAAACGCAATCAGCCCTCCTCGATCAGTGGATTTATATGCTCGGCTGCGAGTTCGAGATTGGTTTTATTATTCGTGTGTGCTTTATTGTCGTTGTATTATTTAGTCGTGCTTTTCTCCGGCAGCGCGTTGTACAGTGAAGCTACTATAAATGCGAAATGTGATTGTAAAAGCTTTATGCTCCTGACTCCTGTTCGAGTTGCTGGACCGGGCTTGGGTAGTGATTGCCCAATCAGTGCAGAGGCCCCTCAGCAATAATTCATGCTCACAGCGTGATGTGATGTGTTAATAAGCGCATTATTCACTCACCGTGTCAGTTTTCGGAATTAATAGTAGTGGCAGGACGTGGTGGTCTTCGTCGTCTTAGTCGTCGTTGCCCATCTAATGGGTCGGCAAACACCAAACGGAGAGTGGGTAGAAGGGCAAATTCCACTCCCGATTATATACTGACAGAGAAAACAAGAGCTCAAAGCTACTCACACCGGTTTTGCACTCCATACCGAAGGAATCTTTCGGCCCACATTCGGAAGGCCCACCAGGGGTTTAGCGAAAAGGAAAAGTTTTGCTTTTGCACATTCGGGTCGGGCAAGAAGCCTTTTCCTCCCTCTCTCCAACTTTCGGAAAGGAACACCTCCGTCAACCTTACTGGTTCGAAGGAGACGCAGACCCTTTCCCGTCGCGTCGAAATAGTAGGTCGCGGGCTAGCGCAATCGCGAGCCCAGGAAAAACGGGTTCGCTCGTTCCCCAGCCTGGCCGGTTAGGTTGGTAGGTTTTGAAAATTGAGGCTTTGCGAAAAATGGTCAGACACGCGAGCGATTTCACAAATCTTAAGCCAAACTCTTTTCTGGAACCCTACCCCAGACCGTTTCTTCGACGACTCTCCAACCTGATCGATTGATCGTGTGTCTCATGCGGAGTACTAACTTTGACCCAATAAAGCGTGCCGTTCAGGCACTTGCTAGTGTGTAGGAGGAGGCAAGCTGGAGTTTTGAATCTGATCGAGTCAGAGATCAAGAGAGAAGAGAGTGACGAAAAACGAGGTCTACTGGCCCGATACATCCAATGTGGTCATGTGTGGTAGGTGGAAAGCTTGGACTTTATAGGCGCTAGCAGATCGATTGTATGGTAAATAGTGGTACCGAAGTCTGTAGGCTCCCCCAAACTGCTTTAAATCACCACCTTATGGCAGTTTGGTACTTTGTGGATGAAACAAGAGGAGATCTCAAGACGAAGAAAAGGCTGGAGTTTTCTATAGGATACTCTCAGTCTAGAGCCAACCCAATCCAGTACACTGTCTAGGGGAATTGAAGCTACTTTCATTCGCCGAGTAAAGTCTTCTTTCGATCGGTGGCAAGAGACGCAACGTAGGGCAATATCGCAATATATGAACTTTCGGTAAATTGAACCAATCCAGAGGTTCATTCCAAAGAGGCGAAAAGGGTACGGTAAGGTGGTAAGGCACAGATACACGGAGGCCAGCTGTCTGGCTAAGCTGCTGGGTTAGGTATCTCCTTCGGTTTGCAATCTTCGTCGTGCTTGTGTCGTGCTTGTGGCCTTATGAAGCCGGTGGTGCTGATGTCTGGTGGAGAGTGGCTTAAATATGCTCGAAGGGGGCCCAGACATCGAAACTTCAGGTGGCACAAGAGTCTCAGCCAAGATTGGATCAGTGCCGGTGGACAGTGGTGAGGATGTCGAAATTACCGGTTTTTTGTTTAGTGTATGTATGTTTGTTCGTTTATTTGTGTCCGTCCCAGTGGCTGGTTGTTGGAACCAGTCTGGACCTGCGGGGTGTCTTCAGATTCCCCCCGTCCGTCCGTACTATCCAAAAGTTTGATCACTTAGATCCCCTCCCTGCGAAATCCCTCCATACGGACTAAAAGAAACTGGTTACGTTGGAAACAAGTTTTTCTGCTGGCGAAATTCGTGTGTCCATCGTGCTGAAGAAGGGGGAAGGTGAGCAGTTTCGAAGATGACGAGGGGAGGGGAGAGGCTCAAACTGCGTTCAAGAAGATCGCAAACGATAATGTCAACCAGCAAGCAAGCAAAGAGGACCTCCAATTTCCTTTAGAGATCTTGGAGTGTCTTGGAACCTCTCGCTTTCGGTGGAATTTCCTATAGTGTCCCCACGTGCCACGTGACCTTTCCGGGTTGTGTTGGTGCACCTCAAACGACGGTGGCCGTGCGGTTGGAAAGGAAAACCTTCACGATGATCATCATCAATTGGAACCGCGAGCGAACGGAAGCAACTCCGTCCGCGGCTAAACGAAATAATTAAATCCATCCGTTGCGAGCCGTTTCCTCACTCGAGAGGTCGTCGAAAACACTACTGGTATAGAGTACGAGACATACGCGAAGGTAACGCAAAAGGCAGTCAAGTATGAAAGCCACAAAAACACAGAATAGATGACGATTGCTGATCGAATGTGATCGTTTCGATCTTACGACTTCCATATCCTCCGGTTGCTTTCGATTTCCTTCTCGCCTGCGGCCTAATGAAAGGAAAATGAACGCAGGGAGAGGAAGGGGAGGAAAGGGTTGCAAGCCAACCGATCAATTGAACACCTTCCCTGTGTGCTCTCTCTCCGTGCCATCCACAAACGGTTTCATATACATTTATGCGTATGAGCACACTACTATTCCTCTCCGATTTCCTTCTTTTGCCCCGTTTCGCTTACGCTTCCTTTTTTCCTGTCTTCCATTCCATACCACTGGCGTTGCGTTGCGTATCACACGCTAACGCTCATCTCTTCTTCTCTGCTGCTGCTCTAGTTGCTGCTGTCTCCTTCCGTACGCTTCTCAATTGCTTCCTTTCGCTATCCGCGAGTCACGGTGTTTTGCTTTTGCTTTCGTCAGTCGCTGTTTGTTTCGTTTTGGTATTGCTTCGCTTCTCCCATTTGTGCGTGCATTTATTCGTTGTTTTTCTCTCCTTTCCGTAGTTGTTGTGTTTCTCTTCTTTTAAATCGTACTTTTTTCTACTTCTCTTTTTATTTGCTTTCCTTTTCTTTTTATCA
Source organism: Anopheles merus (assembly GCF_017562075.2). NCBI lineage: Eukaryota > Metazoa > Arthropoda > Insecta > Diptera > Culicidae > Anopheles > Anopheles merus. The sequence goes on from NC_054084.1 coordinate 367,847, forward strand.
CTTTGCATGTTTTTTTCCACACTGTTTCATGATGCTGGGCCACAGCATCGAAGGGGTGTGCTGAGCGGGCATGCAGGCTGGCTAATTTGCGCAGGTTCAAGAGGGATTGATGATCACCGATGACGATGATCGTGATGATGATCGCGCACAACAGCGTAACTTTCCACGCTGATATCCCCGCTCGTACAACCTTTCCCTGCCAAGCGGAGCAAGAGGTTCGCTTTTCTCTAGTTTGCTTTTCCTTTCTATTTCGCTTCCTTCACTTTCTGACCTTCAAATCCCAGATGGTGGGATTTAAGCCCCACGGGGGGAGGGGCGACGGTGGCAGAGCCATGACCCAAAGGCAATCTAGCCTATTTCTAGGGGCTTTATCTGTTATTTATTGTATTTTCTTTCTTTCGCTCGCGATCATTCCCCCGCGGCCGCTCTCCCGCGCCCTTATGTTGCTGCTGTTGATGATGATGTTGTTCGTCAGTATGATGTGTGTTTTTCATCTGAGTGTTTTTCTTGCCCTGCTTCTGCTAGTCGTTACTTGAGTGTGTCGTTTTTTCTTGTTGTTGTTGGTACGTGTGGCAATTACCAACAATGGTAACAACTTGTTTTTTTCAAGCTTCCTTTTTTCATCGCTTCCATGCTTGTCTATTACATTCGAATGGTGTTGGTTTTGTGATGGTTTGTTCCTCTTTTTCCTCGACAAATCTACCACTCGCGCAGTGTTATATATATTTCACTCTGCCTATGCATACTTTCGTTTTCTTAGCGCATTACAATTGCGACTCAATAAAGGAAAAAAAACTGAAATGTCTATTTCAATCGCATTCTTTTGAGTGTTTTTTTCTTCCGTAAAATCATCAAAACAGTTCCAAAACAAAATCGGTTGGCTTATTACGTGATCGGTTGTAAAATTGACGGCAGCCGGGTGATGTTTACATTTACTTAAACACAAAAAAAAACCCGACGAAACAAGATCCTTCCAAAAATTGTCCAAACTGCCGACAATTGCACAAACTTTAGTTTCACCCTCACCCGTTCGTTGATATGCATAACGCGTGTGTAGCGCAAAAACGCTTTCCAAACTCTGGCCAAAACCCGCGGGACATACCCCGACGCATCCAACCCGATGCACCTGCTTATACTTTTCGTTTTTTTTTTTGCGCTTGTAAAATCATTACTTGAGACGTTACCCGTTCCGAAACATACGGTGCAGTAACAAGAATAAGAAGAGAACATGTACAGCTACATATTTCCCAAAGTACAGGGTGCATTTTACCTCGCGCGACGTTTTCTCTTCACCCCTATTACCCCTTCTTATACGTTTCACCCTTAGCGCGCGATCAAGTGCGGCAACCGTTGCGGTGTGTGTGCACGTTTTGCACCGAAAAGAGTATTTGGTGATATGACAGAAAATTGATACCGTTCACCCGTAACCCGGGAATGCTCCCCCTATTCTCCCCGATGCGACGCTCCCTTCTGAATTCGATCGTTCAATTTTTTCGTTATTTGAAGCGCCGTGGCGCAATTGCGTATTACTCCAGCCCGGTCCCAACGTCGAGTGAGTGTGTGCTTCCTGGAAGGGTCGTACCACGGTGGGATTCGCTATTTTATGTTTCATTGCTCCCGCCCTCCCTCTGGAAACTCGTTGTATCTTAAGTTTTGATGCTTATACTTGATCGTGGTTTGCAAGGCGATAGATTTTGGTGGTTCGATGTGATTTTCCAACGATTCGTTTCCTTTTTAATGCTTTGTACGATTGAATGACGGAACGAGAAACCAGAGCGTCATTTGGGCTAGCCTCTGTCGGCTTCTTGATATCGGGTTCGGTTGCACTCCGTCCCACCTCCGGGAGGTTGTGTCGAGGCTGCCCTTGTAAGCCGACACCACGGTACGCTTTCAAGGAAATCGGAAATGCAACGAGTACTGGTGCTGCTCCTGCTGCATTTGGTTGCATTGAAACGAACGCTCGTGAATGGGGTTTATAACGTTCTCGAAGCTGGAATGTGCATGCTTTGTGTGGGAGAGGATGCAAAATTTTTTAATTATATAAAATGTAACGATTCAAAGCTGGTGGTGATGCCTTTACCCACTCTAAATACATTGTACCCAGTGGGTACAGCAGTCTCCGTTTCAGGTTGCGTGTGAGAGATCAATCAATGCCCATGTCACTCCTCCAGGGGAGAACCCAGGAAAAGGATACATTGCCGTGCTCACGACGGGGTCTTTTAAGATCGCACCAATAAGGACGAGGACAACGAGACGCACCGAGACACACACACAAGCACGCACAACTTACGGAGATGCCTTGTTGTGTGTGGTTTTTTCCTTGACCAATTCCACCACCAAGCCCATGCCAGACGCCTTCCAGTTTCGGTTCTCTGTGTATGCTCAAATCCATTTATTTATATCTGTATGCCACTCTGCCTTGGACCCTAGGTGCTGTTTCTGTAAAACCAGTTTCAATGTTATTTGTCGCTTTTGAATCTTAGTCTGTCTCTCTCTCTTTCTCTACCTCTCTTCTTCTCTCTCTCTGTCCCTCTCTCTCCATATCTCCTTTCTCACTTTTTGTCTCTTGTTTTACGCGGACGTGTCTGGGATGTTTGAAGAATTCCCTGTACGACGACGCATTAGACACCGTTTCGACGGCAGACCAGCAAATTTTGGGACCGAAGCTCAATAATTGAAATAAATACGCACTTTACAATTAACCACAGTTTTGCAGGCCATTACATGAACAGCTACCAGTATGTGTGTGCGTGTGCGCCATGAAGTGGGTTCGGTAGCTTAAATTAAGTAAATTATTGATGTATACTGCACACTGTTCTTGGTTCGCAACGACACGGGCGGTCATCAATTTTCGTGTTAAGCCGTCTTTTTCCATCTCCATCACGCTTCCTCCACCTTCTGCAGATGAAGACGAACTTCATTAGCCACTCGGGCCATTAGCAGTTAACTGGAAAGGTTACTTCGTTCGTTCGTTCGTTTGTCCGCGCTTCCCTGTAACACAAGAACTTGCGCCTCTAGTGCGTTGAGTGCGTAAGCGCACATGTCACACATCTGATCTGGTGGTGGACAAATTTTGTTCGCCCCAGCACAGCAGCCTCTTGTGTCAGATCATGTGTGGTAGAGCGCCCTCATTCATGCATGCGTGCCGCCGCCTTATACTGTTCTCGTCGTCGATTTCCATCAATTCCAAAGCAATCGAGCAGCAATCGAGATCGGTAAACAAACGATTTTCGAACGCCACTTCATTCAACTAACAAGCTTCGGTGGTTGGTTGACTGTGAACATGTTACGGACCGTCGCTAGGCGACCTATTTCGTTTCGGTACCGGGCGATGATGCAAAACAGGCAGAGTGAGACAGAAACAGAGAGAGCAGCGAGATAAATGAAAGTGCGAGTGAAAACCGAAAGTGGTTCCAATCTAGAACGTTTAGACCGGGCAGCGGGTTGCTGCTGGTGCCGGAACGGTTACACCCGCGTACGCATTCGGCGTTCCGTCGTGAGTGCGTACGTGCGCGTGTGCGTTAGATCAGAATACGGCCAAGAGATGCACTGGCTCAAAACACGTTGATAAAACAGCTGGCAGAGTTTCTTTAATGATTTAGGGACTTATGAGTGGGCTTTGGAGCGCGGGCAAGACATTAAAATTAAATTAAAAATATTATTTTTGGTAAATAATTTCAACAAAGGTTGGAAAAATGGTCACTTACCACAGTACGTCGCTAGGTACTGATTTCGGACGCCTTTTGCAACCATTGTTGCTGCTGTACTCGACGCCAAGTGGAAGGAAATTACAAAACACACACACAAACACACCCGTTTATCACACGTTGAACAAAGTTCCAAGTACTTGACACTTCAATTATATGCCATAAATTGAGCGACAAAGGAACTATCGACACTCTACACTGCTTCACATTCCGGAACCTTGTTCCGGATCAAATGCAGACAACTGGCAGCTCTACAACAAAAACTCCTTTTCTTGGGTGGATAATTTTCAGCTAGTACTGCTGGGGGTTTTTCTAATCCAGCTTAAGTAGTTTGAAACTTTCAACCCCAAATAACAAAAAAAAAAAACACTTTCACTACTCACAGCCACACACTCGAACCCTCTTTGTGGGGTTGACACCAATTTGCCAACGTATTTTTTTTTATTTTCGGCAAAACTTTTTCTGTCCGCTATTTTCGGTTTGCCACCATCAAACCGATGCACCGAGCTGGCTGGCTGGCTGGCTGCCGTTTTCTACATCACCTTACCTTGCCGGTGCCCTTTTGGCGGTTTCGGTTTCGTAGAAAACGAGGACGAGGTTGCCACGTATGAGTGTGTGTTACTGGTTGCAAGCGTTCAAAATTATGCAACAACACACTGGTGCAACGCGAACCGTTGTTGCACGCACATACACGATTCTTCAGCTGCGCTCACGCACGTGACGCCTGGTGGTCGACTTTTCAGGGTTGGTTCTTGGAGTTGCTTATCGTCTGAGCACCACCCCCAAAACTGCTTCCTCTTGGTGGCCAAATTTCACTTTCACTTTCACTTTTGGGCTTGCTGGGTTGAACAGTGATAGACGGTTTCTCTAAATTTCAAACAGTGAACCAACCCCCCTTTCAGTCACACAATTGTGCGTGCGTCGTGCGTATTTGACGAATTTTCAGAGACGAGTGCGCCAACACACACACTCGGGAGCGTTCGTCACCTTTGGTCTCCGAGTTTGAAAACGAGACTGAGGGTGCCGACGGTACCGGACTCGGTTCCAAATCAGACGGAGGCGACGTACTGCTGTTGCGTTTGCTCAGCGCGTTGGAACCGCGCGTGAGCCGGCCTTTTTCTGTGTCGTGTGAGAGGGCGTCGTGAGAGCGAAACCGAACCGACCGACTCGACCGAACCGACGTGCGTGCTGCTTACTCACGATCGCACCGTGGGCGAGAAGCCGTAACGCATACGTGCGTAGCAGCTTGCCGAGGAGGACGATTGCACGCACGGCACGGTACGGCACGCACTGCAGTTCCGATTGCACTGAAGGGGTGACCCCAGGGGGTGAACAGAAAAGGTAAACAAGGAATTAATCATTCACTGTATGTGTGTCTCTCTCTCTCTGAATTTTGTGCGTCGCTCAATCGATCGTGCTGAGTGTTTGCCGGTATAACACTCCCGGTTAAAAGTACAGTAACGTTCACGCAAACGGCATTAAACTTTAGTTTCTTCCTACACTGCTTACTTGGGCACTTAAACCGCGTAATTGGAACGAAACCCGAACTCTTGCGCTGGATGATGATCGCGATCGTGGCCGCTCGAAGGACGGATGCCGACTGCGATCGTACGCGACCGTGCAGGGACAGATGTAGCCAAACCGCAGCCGCACTACCACCACCACCACCACCGCTCATTACCCACACGACCCGTTCCCGTCGCGCCACGGAATGGGTGCTGGAGTGATACTACGACCAACGACTGCTGCCGCTGATAATCTTGCTCCTCTCGACGGCCGCTAATGAAGATGATGTGTGGTATTTTTTAACATTATTTACCTCCTCCCTCATTTTCCCGTATCGCTTGTCCCTCTTTGCATGTGTGTGCGTATGGTTGTGAGAACATGAGGAGGTTGTTTTTTGTTTACGTTTTGCTGCCACACTATCTGCTCCTCTCGTGTGCTCGAGGATCTTTGCGGCCGGACTGCAACGATGTTTGGACGTTTTGTTTTCTGTTTCTCGGTCACTGTTGTTAGCAGAGCAAGTGTAAAAGGCAACAATCGGGCAACTGTTGATCATGAACACGCACAAGAACTTGTGGCGTTTGTGTCGGTATGCTTACATTGCTTGATTACTCTTTTCTGCTCTTTTTCGCAGTTGCTAATGATCAGCTAAATCCCACTGTTGCACCAACCGCGAAGCTTATGGAGGCTGGTTAGAGGCTACCGAGCACATGGTTGTTGGGTGGGTTTGGAGCTGGTTATAAGAACACCTTTCAATGCACGGTTTCCCTTTCTCTAACACACACTCACACTCTCACGCTTCTCTTGGTTTCCCACTTGCACTTTCCCGTCGATTCTGTGCGTTTCACTCTGCGAACTTTGCACGCACAGGGCACAGGGTTGTGTGGATCGCGGAACCGCACGCGCAAGCGGGAGCTATATCCGCACCGTTTCTCTATCGTTTGTGGACTAAAAAAACCTTCTCCCAGCGAGTGTGACTGAGTACTACTACACGCGGCCGGCCACCGCCGCCGTCTGTCTGTGGCGCTCCAAGTACACGCGGCCGCAATTGCGCTTTGCTCTCGCGTATTCTCAGTGCGTTTTTTCAGTCTTCTCGCGTATACACGCAGCGCGCACATATACGCAAGCGAAGTACGGCAAAGGCGGCGGCTTTGGAGCGTTGGAATCGGTTGCGAGAGCGCCGCGAGAACTGAAGAGAACGCTGGCAAGGTTCCGCTGCACCCCCCGGGTTGCGCGGCCACACGGAGTCACTCACGTTGTCGCTGGGGTATGTTTGCGCATGGAAAAGGGTGCCGAGAGAGAAAGAGATAGATAGAGATAGAGAGAGAAGGAGATAAAGAGAGATGGATATAGAGAGTTACATAGGATAGGGAGGAGGAGAGAGGATTGAGGAGGGAAGGTTAGATACTAGAGTAAAATAGGAGAAGTGAGGTGCGAGACTCTATCCAGCATCTAGCATGTTGAAAAGATAATGGGGAAGTTAGCGAGTCCGCTGGAAGGGTCGTGCGTGTCGTCGTGCTGTGACGTCATCGAGCGGGCTGCGTTCTGCGGCGCTGGGGTATGTCTGTGCGGGAGTGGTGGAATTAGGAAACGAAAAAGAGGACAACAATACAGTAAAACGTAGGTTTATAACAAATCTAGATATTGGATGTTGGTTGGGTGCGTATGATAGCACTTTCCGTTTCTCGCACGCACTCGGCGACGGCCACACGTGGACAAGTGCAATCGACAACGGGCAGTTGATTGTGGTCAATTTGTAGTTGGAAAACTAATAGGCTTAGGGGCACAAAGTGTTACATGCTTGTGCGATGTATTTCAATGTAGGTTTTCAATTTAACAATCATTAAAATCGTACGATGTCTGAGTAGTAAAGCGGTAATTTATTTAGTATTGTCCTCTAATTAGAGACTTTGTGATAAGTTAATCACGTTCCGCATTTAAGTTTATTGGCACTTACGTTACAAAATTAATAGAAAAGTGCCTATTTTCATGAACCGGCACCTATAAATGGGTTCGTTTGCGTTTGAAATTTGTTTCTATCTCTAAAATAATATGAAGATTAAGTCACGTTGCTGTCCCTACGTAGCTTTAACGAGGTATTTTTATAAATTATGGGGTATCTGACATTGTTCATAATTTAAACCGTTTAACTGAACTGAATCAAAAATATTTCTACGATGATTTATGAACAACAAACAAGAAACAAGAAGAAATGATAAAGAAAGAAATGAATGCATAAGAAATGATGAAATGATGCTATAAGACATCCATTTTGTTTGATGTTAAATTGTTAGTTCCTTAAAAACAAGGCTTTGATTCTGGATTGAAGGACGCATTCATGTTGTTTCCCCTGTTTCTGGTTGTTACATCTCATTCGCATCAAACGAACGCTGTTGCGCAGCGGAAGCCAATTTAAGTTTTGCTCCTTTTTTGAAAACACAAAAACACTCCACAATCAGAGCGGTACTTCCTTTGCTCAACACCGGGTAGTTCTTTTTTAAACGCGGTTTAACAACGTTCAAAATACAGCCAATCGTTTTTCCACTGATTTGTGCTATCGGTCGTAATAATCTATTAACGAGCAGGGTAGTTGTGCTTTATTTTGTTGCCCGTATCACCGCAGCGGAATGTCTATTGCTACAACACAAAAAAAAGATGCTTTTCCTCAAAAAGAGCATTGTCTGGTCTTACGAAATTTCAAATCAGTGCTATACACTTGCTTATGTATTCTGCGGGTCAGCATGCATAATCAGTATAAGTATTGTATCGGTTTTGGTCGTTTTGCGTAGCTGGCAGCTGCCGATAAGTTAGCTGGACGATGCTATGGCCTAATTCGGAGCAGTTGCAATCAATGCAATCTGGTAGAGCACGTTCCGCTTCATCAGTCGTTGCTCCGAAATAATGAGTTAAAAAAGGAAAACTGGTCCTAATTAAAGGCTGTACTATGTAGCTGCAGAGTTCTATTTTCTCCTGCATCCTGTATGCATTCGTCAAAAAGGTCAAACGAAACGCTTTTATGTTGAGTCAGTGGCCTTATTTATTTATAATCATTGATGGACAATGTATGCAAATGCTGTCATCCATTAATGGGTAGGTCGGCATATGATCGTACTGCTCCTTATTTTAATGACGGCTAGCTTTCCATTGCTATTATTAATATACCCTGCGCTATACAATGATGCAGATGTATTTCTAACAGTTAACATAATTCATCGGAAACATAACTTCCACAACCTAATCAATTGATGCCCTTTTTTGGCGCATTTCATACATGTTTGCTCGTTCGGACGTTAACACACGGCTGTTACGGCTCGTCTGGAGGCAACATTTGTGTGGCTTATCAATTCAATCAACGGACAATTAGAATATCGTTAGAAAATAGAAACCGAATCGCAATATTGTGTGCGCCGAAACCGAAACACCCAGTTTCCTCCCATGCTAATTTTCAACGACCGCATTCAATATGGGGCGGTGGGCGTTCCATTCCGATCAATCTAATGATCGATGATGTACACATCAACTCACAAACACATACACCACATGCTGTCGAATGCATCGGTTGCAAGCGCGTTCGCGCAGCTGAAATCACGTATTTCCCATATAACATAAAAATGTTTGCTTCGCAACTGCCATATGGGCATCAACCTTAACATCTCGCTCTCCCCTCTGCTCTGGGTTTGGTAGGGTGCGGTTTCTATTTGGCTGATTTGGTACGCCGTCTGAACATCGGTTAGCGGTAACAATCTAAAATAGAATGCACTTGCAGTAGACGTTTGTTGCAGCAGACTGGCGGCGTCCGGTGGTGAGTTCCGGGTAGGACGATCGTCTCTCGCTGGGGAGGAAGATAAAGGGGTAGTCCGGCGACCTAATGTCAGCGAATCGGGGCTTCAATAAAAGAACCATTTGGTCGCCTGGAAGAACCGAGTGGGGAGGGGGAGGGCGGGAAGTAGGAGGGTTGAGGGGATGGTGCCGTGGTGCAACATTTTAACTCAACCCCAACCAATTGCCAATCGTATCCGACTCGACAGACAGCCGCAGCCGCACTAATAATCATCAATAAAATTTTGCAAACTCTGTTCCCTTTTGATACCGTTTACACGCATATGGTGGCAACTAATATGATATTAGAAGCGGAAAAAATAACGACACTGTAATAGCAATCAATTTGATGATAAGATCGTATAGAGTCATAGTATGTGGCGAGAAGAATACATTGGAAAATGTATCGAATTGCAACAGGCAAATTTATCCGCTGCGCCTTTTGTCTTTGTCTTTTCCGTTTCAGTTATTTCTAACGTCTGGACGCACTGCTGGCAGTCTGCCAAAACTGGGACACTGAATCGATACCTTCCCTCCTATCCACTTACCTTCAATGTACGTTGATCTAAATTACATCTTGCCGTCTCACTCGCTTCAACTGCGACACGCGCACACACAGTCACCAATACAGCAACAAAAACCGTAGTCCATTTGACTAGACAGCACTAATTGCAGCATTGCAGCCCAGATCGTACGCACATTCCGTAACCGTTTGCTAGTGCCGCTAGTGCTATCACATCACTCTTTCATCTACGGTGCAACTATTACCCGAAGGATGGATAAGAACTATCGGTACTTTCACTTGTAGACGGCGAGACCAATGTTTACGTTTGCATTGTGCAGAGATTGTTTTTGTTGCCAGCAGCCGACAACTGGTAAACGACTTTCTTTCACAATTTGACAGTTCGTGAGCGCACGTCGAATGAGCAGAATGAGTGTTCTCATGCAAAAAAAACAACACTAAGGGAGTGTTCTAACTGTGAGTGCGTTAGAAATGCATAGTATATTTTTGTGTTAGTTTATCATTTTACTATCGAATATGTGGTACTTCATAAAGTGGAACGATTGTTCATAACATATGTAATTTGTTGAATTATTAATAACAAAAGTGTTTCAAAATTCTTTCTCACCGAACCCAATTTGAAACGAAGCAAATAATACTGAGTTACTTCTAAGGCATGCGCATTTCAACACCCCATCTGACCGTCGAGTGCCCTCACACGTTTGAACCGCTCATTTGAACCGTTGCACGGGGAAGGTCGAAAAAGAAAAAGCACCAGCATTCTTTTGAACTGCATTTTCTCCTCTGTTAGAGTCCAATATTATTTTACCTTTTTTTGCAAGAGTGACCTGCTTGTGGTATGGCTCCGGTCGTCAATATCGCCCGGTCATCGCCGGTTTGGCCTCGTTTCGATGTACTGCAGTGGTACGGTCGTTCTTCTACATCCTCATGCTCATGCCTCATGCCAACACTTACTGCCGCACACAATTACGGGACTGAATGGTGTGGAAAAAAGCATGGGCCCACACCATTTCTCATCTCATTTGTAATGTTTTTGTTTTGTTTTTGATCCAAAAAAAGATGGTTACGGAAAAAGTGTTGTAGACAGCAGCGAAAGCTCCATGACGTTGCGCAAGACAGAAGTAAACGCGTATTTGAAGATGTTCGCTTTTGAAATCGCGCCCTAAGATAGGAGGCCTTCTTGTCAAACGGTAACTGATGGAGGCGGATGGTCCTTCATCTCCGAGGGCGGTGTTTGGTTTGGGTGCAAAATTATGTCAATGTGAAAATGAACGGTACATTGAGAATCGTGTCACGTATTTATCACGATCAACTGTTGTCCTAGCGCCCTGCCGTGACTTCGCTAGACAATTTCGAGATGCAAGCATTGCGCGTGCTGGATGTCTATGGAAAGGACTTAACGAAGAGAAACAGTACAGCTTGTTGCTAACATTGTTGAATATTTAAGGATCGATCGCAAAGAAAACAAAGCGTTACAAGTAGATTGTAACTTAGCATGACGTTAGGATTTAATAAAATACTAACCGTAAGAGTAGATAAGAGGCAATATTAGTGAAATGTAATAGGTTTGAAGATATTCTGGAGCGCAACATTGTAACAGACACATCAATAACGGGCTTTTAGGTACTTTCCTGTTACGTGGCCACGAGGCAAAAGAAATGAGCATTGTATTACAATATCCGTTGCAAATAGATACGGTTTTAGGGATGTGTTTGTTGGAATAGGAATTGTACATTCATCTCACGTTCTCGTAAACGATTATGGGCTTTAACGAAATTAAGTACTAATTACCGCACAATTAATTGTTGTAAGCAGTATCTGCTTTGTAGACATGGAATACTTTTGTCGTTGCCTCCAGGCGGAAGGTTGGTGAATCCCATTAAATGGTAATGAACCGAAGGCAACCGCCATTTGACCTTGTGTACTGTGGGACATAAAATTAAGCTTTTTATGGGTGGTTATTGTCTGTCAGAGGATAGTTTTTTTTACAGTAGATTTGTATTTTTCAGTAAGTGATTTCACGTAAATGTTTATTTTCTGTCATTTACTTCTCCATAATGCGTTGTATTTCATGGAAGGTTTTACCCTTAGTTTCCGGCATTACCAACAACACAAACAACATGCCCAGGAGGGAACAGATTGCAAAGAATAGCAACAACCCATACATGCCAAAAACAATACTGAGTGTGGAAAAGTACTGCAAGAAAAAGCGGAAAAATTGATGTTGAAAACTAATTCTACCAAGAAATATCAAAATCCTTTTATTACCTTCAGCGCAATAAATGCAAACGTCCAGTTCGTCACCATGCATAAGGTGGTTGCGAATCCTTTGATCTGTAAAGTAATCAAAGGTTGTTTTGAAAACCGCAAAGCAAGCAAGAGAATGGAACAGTCGTTCATAGATCATACCTTTTGTGGCATGATTTCCGCCAGCACAACGAACGGCATCGTTCCGACGCCTACTGTGCCAATGAAAACGATTACGGAGAAGCAAACCAAAGGCAGCCAGCTGAACGATGTTAGATCGTACCCAAGCTCCTGACCGTAGCAGTACGACGCAAAGACACTCTGTCCGAGTGTCAACCCAATGGACGAGATGAGTAGCAGGATCTGGCCCAGTTTTTGGGGTTTCACAGAATGAAAGAAAAATAAGAGAGCTTGGTGCTGGGAGTTCCGTGTTGGAAGAGCACATACCTTTCGACCTATACGGTCCACTAGCAGCGTGCAGACGTAGCACCCGATGAGTTGAATCAACCCGACCACAATGACCGACAGGCTGGGCGATAGATTCAGCACTGAGCCGGACTCGGCAAATACCGACTGGGCATAGTTCATCATGTAGAAGCAACCGCAGAACTGATTCAGCGCCATCAGTGTCAGGCAGATTAGCAAACCAAACTGTGCATGGCGGCTTGCTAGAAAATGAATGCAAAAAGGAAAAGAAAACCCCGCCCGTTTTAATATCCGTTTTGGTGAAAAAAGGCACAGAAAAGGATATTGGGAATTTTAACTGAAATCGCTCCACGATAGCACGGTTGCGTCCTTGGCGTGTACGCTCTGTAGCAGCTGAAGCTCACGGACGTACTCATCCTCCCCAATAGTGTCCTTTTCCGACCGGATGCCACGGAAGAAGCGCAATGAGCGTTCGGCAGCCTGAAACGATGGGGCGTTACAAAAAAACTCGATTAAGGAAATCTTCTAGAGCAAAGCGGAGGAGAGTTGATAAGCTTACCGCAAGCTTTTGCACCTTGGCTAAATGGGACGGAGTTTCGGGCAGGAAACAGAAGGTTGCGAGAAAAAACACTGGAACGCTGACGGAGACCCACGGGATGGTGTAATAATGCAGCAGGGCACCGGCAAGATATGCAAACTCCACGCCCAAACAACACGACAGGATGAGCAACGAGGACAGCGTACCTCGGTGACTGTTGGAAAGAAAAGAGAGAGAAAAAAACAATACAGGCGGTCCCCGAGATACACAGTACCTCTTAAACGTAGATTCGGAGATACGCGGATTTCTAAATTTAACAGTTCTTTGAGCAAATTGAATTGATTCCACTTATCAATTGTAAAATGCTAAATAATTTTCCTTTTGATCGAATGCTAAAAACCATTTCAAAAGGTTTAAAGCTGTTAAATTCAGTCAGAATCATATCACATAATTAATTTGGTGGCTAAAACCACCTCCTTGCAAACTTACACTAAGATTAGTGATGTTTTGGCTGGCAGTTACGAGATACGACTTACGCGAAAATTCGAGATTCGCGATATTTTGCGGTCGTTTTCGGTCCCCATTACCTGTGTATCTCGGAGACCGCCTGTATTTAAATGTTATCGGTTGTAACGAACGTATTTGCATTTATCCTTACCTTGTGCAGGCTATTTCGGACACGTAGAGTGGGGTTACGACAAACTCAATACCACCCGCCAGCCCACCGAGAAAGCGAGCTCCCATCAGGTAGACGGGATGATTGGCCACGATGACCAGCACCCAGCACACGACCAACGGCAGCCCCGCTATCCAAGCCGTCCACTTGCGTCCGAGCCGGTCCACAATCGCACCACCGACGAGTGTACCGACAATCCCACCCAGACAGAGGGCGCCACCGATCCAGGACGCTTGCTGCAGCGTAATGGCTCCCGACTCCAGCAGCCTCTCATCACCGGCGGATGTCTGCAGCGTGGGCAGAGCAGACGAAGACCAGCCACTGATCATGCCATAGCTAACACCGAGTAGATTCACTGACCAGGAAGTAAAGAAATTAAGGTAGAACCAGCGGCACGATAAGTCTACGGACGCACTTTGTGTGATGAGTAAATAACTGCTGGACACAGTTGATTTCACGAATCACGGGCTTTAAATTACAGTGGGCTGAGGCGACCGTCGTCTGGCAATGGCATCATTTTGGTAAACAATTTTGCTGGAAAAGTTGTCTTATTGTTGGTTGGGCGCACAAAAACGTACTTCCGGACGTGTGGCAGCACTAAATAATTAAAATGCAAATCAGTTTGAATCTCGGGTCGAAAGTCAAACTGCTTCAATCAACTGTAAGCTTCAACTTTGGAACTCTACATCATGCACACAAGACCAACAGTGCATGATTAGGCCTGCTTGCGGTGTGTGTGTGTGTGTGTGTGTGTGTGTGTGTGTGTGTGTGTGTGTGTGTGTGTGTGTGTGTGTGTGTGTGTGTGTGTTTAGTTGGATCCATGTGCATGGCACAAACTAGAGACAGCTTGCAACACAGCTTGGTACTGTTTGTGTGTTTTATGCAAGTTTTTTTCCGGGTTCGCTTTCGAGATCTTCATCATCGATATTAAACGGAGCTAAAGTAGGCTAAAAACCGGTTTTCGTGAGCTCGTGAACACTCCAAATCGGTGCGATTTTCCCTCGCTGGCGATGCTTTTTGGAAGTAGTTGTGACGGTTTTAGACGTTTCGAGCGAGGGTTTTTTAGGGATGGCCGCCAAAAAGCTCGCCTTGCCTTGCGGGAAGCAAATTGGTTTATTTATACCTTCTTTCCAACAGCTCGAGGCCCGAGCGAATGTGTTTGCGTTTTTTTAAAGCTCACTTAAACTAGGTAAAGAACAAAGAGAAGGATCGAAACATCCGAAACCAGAACTGCCGTTTGTCAAAAGCATATCTTTAATGGAATCTTTTGACGTTGCGCAAAACACTCAAAATCAGAGTGTGTGGAGTGAAGTTAGCCGGTCTCATGGTACAGTCGTCAACTCGTACGACTTAACAACATGCCAGTCATGGGTTCAAGCCCCAAATAGACCGTGCCGCCATACGTAGGACTGACTATGGGGGGAAATCAATAAATCACTGAAAGCCAACCCCACAAGTGGGTTGGCAGGCCTTGACCGGCATCGGTTGTTGAGCCAAAGAAGAAGAAGAAGTGGAGTGAAGTAAGCTTTCGGTTATGTTGCCTTTTTTATTAGATTTAGACGGAAAAAAAGCAATTTCAATTAAGTATGGCAGAAAGGAATAATTTCTTACAACAAATTGATTGCGCTTTGCACATGCATGTGAAAGGTGGGAAATTTACTGCTCACTAAACATGCACGCAGACACCATCAGCAGCTCCAGCAGCTTCCGAAAATGTGCCGATTTCAATTCATACCCTTGTCCCGAAACATGAGTATTACACAGCCCATTAAATCACAAATTGTTCCTGTCACACCAGGCACACTAACGAACCTAAAACGGTGGCCATATACTGCCGCAGCACACCCACACGGCTCATCGTGGTGCGGTAGTTTGTCACGCGGAGGTAATGAACCTGCCCTGGTTGGTCTCACTGTTCTGCTCTGTCTCCCTTGTGCGCTCGCGGGCTACTACACGCGCGTCGTCGATGAAGCTTTGGAGTTAGGCTGCCAGTCCGTCTTGCCGAGCACTGGCAGTCTATCTGTGGCGGTGTTTACTCTGATAAACAGCTGGCCGCAGGGCCCGAGTTGTTCACTCTGCTTACGCGCGGCCCGTGTGGCCAGTTTACACTGTCTTTGGGTTTTGATTTATGCACCGTCCGGCAACGACCGGACAGCATCAGCCATCCGTCAGGCCTTTGTGCCTTTAGCGGGGGTTTGGGGTGCCTAACGATTTCGGCAAGTGTGTGTTCATCATTTGTTGTTCTATGCGGGGTTGTGTGATCGTGTCTCTTTGTGGCAGTGATGAGGGAGAAGTGTGCTGGATTTTGAATCCGGTAAACGCATCGGGATGTTCTGTTTAAGGAAGTTTATGCGTGATACTTCACCAACAGGAAAGGAAAATTGGGATAGTATGTTGACGTGCGCAAAGCCGCTTAGTTGCTGTACATTATTGATGAACGTTTTGGAAATCTGAATTTCACTCAAAGAACTTTTGATTGTTGTTTGATTGTTTCTGTGGATTGTCTTCGGATGAATTAGTATTAGTAATAAACACTTAAGTTGATGGTAAAATTTGTCAGTTGTAATTTACTATATTAAAATGGGCCACTTTTTATGAAACGGCGAACAAAAATAAATTCCAAATAAACTAAAAGCAGCGAGCTACCCTGTGGCAGTGACTTCGCCGTAGCATATGCCGCCATCTAGCGTCTGATAGCTAAAGCGCGTATATTTGAACAGCTCCGCTATCGCCTGTTTTGTATTTTTTGTGATTAAAATCGGTCGAATTTGCTGTGTTTTTGCTGTTGATGTGTTGATAGTGATACACCATAAACAATTATAATTACACTTCTTGCATCAATAACAATAAGTTTAAAAGTATTTAAAAAACGCACCATATCTCATGCAATGTGGAATAGTTGTTCTGCTAACTGGTAGGACGTCAACGCTCCGAAAAGCAAACATCATTCGGAAATACCATTCCAAAATAGTAAATTTACTGATCTAGTTAAAACAAAACCATCATTGTGCATACGATCAGCCACCAAACCATAATCTACGAAGATAGTTTACTGCCAAATACTTAATTACCGCGGCAATGGATCCTTTACAGATGTGGTCAAATCTCGGACACAGTTTCCGAAGCACCGGCCTCACGAACATGGGATCCAATCAACGGGGTGTGAAAGACAAGAGTACGCGCGTGCACTCCGGAGCCGGGCAGTCCGTTTTCTATCAGCAATAACAATAAAACATAATTAATTAGTCTACCGAGAAAGCGCACGTTAGGGCTAATTTTTATGATGCTTTTTCGATGTTCTTGTCTTGCGCAAGGAGTTACGAGGGGGTGGATGAGGCTTACGGAGACAACTTCCGGGAGGGCCTCCCGGGGTCGTGATCCGGATCGCCACTTGGCAATGGCAACCGGGCATACTGGACTGTGCACAGGTCAACTCGGGGGGCGGTAGGCTCTTATCGTCGCGGAAGTGTGTGTTATTCACACGATGATTTATGAGCGCGAAGAGTACCCGGGCGTGTACTGTGTGTGTTTTTGCGTGTGTTCGATCGAGTGGCAGCAAAAGGGCAACTAAATTAACTCACGTCGGAAAAGGTAGGATGGGCCATTCTAGTATGTAAAGATGTGATTAGCTGGGATGAAGGGAGTTAAAGTGGGGGATCATAAAGCAAACAACGACAGGAGACTGGTGTTAGCAAATTTAATATATTTTGCCATCATATTACGATCAATTCACATGAAGTTTTAAGCAAAAAGCGTTTATATTTTTTACCATTTGCAAACAGCTGTGCAATAAAAGAAACAATAGCAAACTATTAGAAAGAGTTAGCTACTTTCCCGTTCCACCTTTGACACGTCCTAAATCGTACGATCATAAAACGTGATACCGTTGACAGCACAAAGCGTTTGCAAAACATTCCTCGTAAATTGGTGTCGCTTGAAACATCGGGCATCTCCTTCCAATGGTGCGCCAGTTTACACAAACACCCCACGAAGCTCCCTCTGAGGGCCCTGGCCCTGGCGTTTGCTTGGCGGTTACCGGGAATGCTTCAGAGAGAAGAGAATATCAATAGAATATCACCAAAGAGCAGTTGGTTGCACAGTGCGGGAAACGAGGAGAAAGACGAACGTACCACGGGTCAAACGTTTATCATCGAGATTAAATCTGCCACAATGTGCATTGGTTTGCCTGTGTGCGGGTGCGTGTGCTGTAGTGCGCATTCGGGCTGGATAAAATCGCATCTTATCCGGCCGTTGGAGTATTTGCCGCTGCGAGCAAAGGCAAACGCCGTTGTTGCGCTGGTATTTCTAGATGGACAACAAATAGTTTGTACGGTACACGGTTCGGTACAAGTACACATACAATGCAAAGATCCCGTGGCCGGAGGTTTGGTATGGATTATGAATTCCGATGCGACTGGTGCTTTGATCCTTGGTGTCGTTTATCACAATGACAGGTGGTGATAGGGATAGGGAGGTGCTGTTTGGGGAGCTTCGTAACATCTCCAATGTTCGGATTGCTCCGAAACAATGACGAGGGGTGGCCGTTTTCAGACCAGTGGAGCCATTCCCCTGGTGGGCAGTTCCGTCTTCCATTTGGCGCCGTTTTGTGCGATATCGAATTGTATCAATATCAGAAGGTACGTTGCAAGCGACCCGACGATCTGGCGCAACGGCGTGTAGCAAATAGAAACAATTACCGATGGTAAATATTTTACCCCACACACCCGGTGGTTGTGGCAAGGACTGGGCAAGCCTGGAGGATAGCATCTAATACTCACATTAAACATTAGCCCATGATCGATGGTGAACAGACCACTGGCGGTGAATTCGATCCGCTGCTGATGTAGCTGCAGCGAAAGCAGACGCACCTGTTGTATACACATCCACGGCCACGGCAGCACGTGTATCGTGAAGGAGGATAGGAGATGCATTAGTTGTGTACGTGTGTTTGTAGTTTGTAATTAGTTTTAGTGTGAGCGTTTATAAATTATGATGTTTTGCTAGCGCGCCCCATTTAGTCGATTCCGATCCGATTATGGTGTGAAGGAAGGCTATGGGGAAAACATGCGGCAGGTAATACGACGATACGTGTTTAAAAAAAAACCTACGCCAGCGATGTTTTGGGAAGGTAGACAAGTTGGTTTGTGAGAACAGTGAGTGGTTCATGATAATTTGCATTACATGAGGATTAAATCAATTGTTTCCATGAATCACACAGTATGGATAATTAATACTATTTCCTCCTCATAATACGGCATTTTCAATCCTTTCAAAGTCTTTTCAGTTCTTTATTCAGGAAATAGATACAGTCTGTTATTTGATAATTAATTCAATTCGATTCGAATGTTATTTTAATTAATAACCACTTTACAGTGGTTATCAGTTTCAAATAGTTGGTCCTGCTCATAAATAGTTTCTCTGACATGGTGCTATATGGTCGTCGATAAGACAAGAAGCTTCATGTACAGGAATTTAACCTCAAAAGGATTGGACTATTCTCCAAACGATTGTTATAAACTAAAACTGGACGATTTAGACTTCGAACTTCATGTAGTTCTAATTTTGATAATATTCTTCCAACACACACATATACACACATCCATACACTCCAAAAGTTTGAAACATAATTGAAGCCTCATTCGGTATCACAATTATGCAAATTTTGAAACACAAACAAAATGGTCGGTTGGATGCTCGCCCTATACGGGTGTACCTCAAAAACATGCTCCAAAATAAGCCATTAACAAAACTGCTGCATATAATTGACCAACAGTTCGGTAAGTGCCTACATTCATTGTGCCCGAAGGACCTGAAAGCAAGTACGAAAAAATAACACATAAACGATGTCCGAATGGTAGAACACCCATCGTGCTAAGAAATAAGCGATTGCGTTCAAATAGAAATATCCGGAGGAGGGTGGAAATTATGACCATTCATTAGCAAGCGAGGCGGACAGCGTAAACGTAGCTGCTGCTGCTGCCAATGGTTCTGCTTCACATCCGGTGTGTTGCGTCGAGCGGGTCTACTAAAACCGGACCTAGCAGGCAGTCCCAATATTGACCACAAATCATCGCCATCTCGTGTGAAACAATTCGGCTATTCGGGTGGTCCAGAGCGGTTATGTTATGTGAGAAGAGTTTCGGCCTAAAAACACACATACACACCCACACACACATACCTGCTTGTACACAAAAAGACGGATATCGAATCAATTTACCGGAAAGTTGCAACAATGGGGCGTTACATAATTCATAACACATTCGGGGTGGTTGAACATTCTAATGCAAATTGCTGGTGATGCTGCCGGTGCTTCTGCTGCTGCTGCTGCTGCTGCTGGAGTGTTATAGTTTTGCGTTCAACCACCAGCACGCGATCACGCGGTGCGGTTGTGCGTTCCGGACAACCAGAACCACGCACACCAGAGATTCTATAGAGCAGTTGAATCGAATGTGTGTACGTGTGTGTTATGGGTGGGAAAACCACAAAATATGCAAACGCGCACTGCACACGAGGGAAAGGGAGCAGAGGGTCTGTCAGATCCGGGTCAGTATGGTATGGCATATTAAAAACATAACTTTTCCTCCTGAGTGACAATTGCATCCTGCAGTGGGTGAACGGGAAATGGGAGAAAGAGGAAGGGTGAAGGGCAAAACTCACAAAAAATCCATCGCTTGAAGGGGAGTGCAATGCGCCATTAACAAAACGGAATAACGCTCAAATAAAAACAGGGGCCTTACCTCCCAACCCAAAACGCACATTTGAACTCACGCATTCTCTACTCTACTCCCCCCCCCCCCTCTTCAATTCTCGTTCCACTGAACAAAGCTTACCATCGATTTCGTGTCGGGGCAATTTGTTTTCCAGCCCAGTCCATGTATGAGGCTGCCTATTTTTTGGGCCTGCCATGTGCCGTTGGAGCATTGTAGAGAGAAATAGAGAGAGAGAGAGACCGTTGGTGAACGATAATGAAACGTACGACAATAAAACAAGAACCCTGGGCGCGCACCCCAGTGATCAAACGGATTGAATAGGGTGGAAAAATGAAAAGCAGGATTTTATGTGCCGCAATTTCATTGCCGTACCGAAAGTGCAATCATTTAACGGCATCGGTAGGTGTATGGGCACAAGCAAGCAACAAAGGCAAGAGAGGAAAACGCCAGAAACAATATTTTTGGGAGTCTCTGTGTGTCTGATCTATAATGAAAAAAAAAAAAACGTTAAACGTACACCAGAAACAAAGCAAAACTTAAAGCGTTTATTAAGGAGACAGTGTTGTAGTGCTTTTTTTGGGCTTAAAAAGAGATAGAAACAGAGAGAGAGAGAGAGAAAGAGAATGTGTGCATCAAACAGAGTGATAAGAACAGGCGAAAGGGAAGGAAAGCGCTACTTAATTTGTCATTGAAATGCAAACGAAATTGCAATCACTTTTGGGTGGTGCAATGGGCAAACAATCTGCACGCTGATTTATTATACACATACAATTATTCATAATAATAATAATCATCATCGTTGTCGGCGTCGCCATTTTTATTACTATTTTTGGGAGAGCGGACTGGTACGAATAAATCGTAACGATCATTATCTGCCACGCGCGCGCCATGTTTTTGCAGGCGCGCATAATGCATTTCGTGTCAATTTTTGCATCAAGATCGCGAGGGAAACAAAAGGGGAAATGCTGTTTACCCTATAATGGGCATGTTGTATGTTTGCGCTGTAGAATTTATGGTATGGAATAATAATTATTAAGTTTGATGAATTTTCCGTAAGGATTACTCGTGTAGAGATACCGAAATTCGTGGACAATGTGTATACCAACTTGATTGAAATTCAATGTCACTAGCAAGCTTTTGCTACATTTCTGCAGGACAGCGAATGTGCAGAATGCTTTCACCTCCTTGTTTTTTCTTCTTCTAAGTTTGGTGTGACCATTTGTACCGATATGCTAAGCCACCTGCTTTGTTGCTACTGGTCCACAGAATATGTAGAGTGAAACTGTGCTCTGGGCATTCTGTTTTACAAATCAAATAGACTTCCAGTGTGGCAAGGGATTTGTTGTTAGGGCGATGAAGCAACCGGAAGCAGGAGAAATGGCTTGCAATTGTGCATCCGTAACCGAGTGTGCAACTATTTTCCAAAACCGGGGTGTCACTTAATTAGCATATCTTTGCATAGATCGAAACAACGTTTGTCTGTGCTGTGTCGAACACTGTGGCGTGGTTGTTGTGACTGCGAGATGAGTGCTTCTGCTGTGAACCAAGTGCTGTGATTGCTGTGCATTCGATGGAAGAGAAAAAAATACCGTAGCTGCAGCTGAGTGCATCCTCTTCATAGGATGTGCATAAAGCCCAGCATATGTGTGTGTGTCCATTGAAGGGTGGATGGAAAATGCATCATGCCGTTTGCCGTGCTCTACCATATCCATCCATCTCAACATGGTCTGATAGGTGAGTAGGGGTATCGCAAAAAAGGGAAAGGATTAGGCAGACACACATACACGTATGCAGAAACTGGAAAAAATACGACACAAAATCATACCAGCAACGGACCAGGGATCCCTTCTGCGTGGAATGTTTTTCCTCAATTACCTCGTTTTTTGCCGAATTACACACGTTGCAGATGCGCAGAATGCGAAACGTCGATATGAATGCCCACGAGAGCGTACTCAAGACCTCCCAGAAGGTTGGCAGCAGCTCGGCCGATGTTGCCCACTGACCCAACCACAGCATACTGGTGGGATGGAATGCGAAAAAAGGGAAACAAATGGACAGCGTTAGAGAGTAGGTGTGCCATGGTCAGATGGTTGGGAATTGCAACGCCATCGAGCCTTTCGCAGTAACGGGTAATCACACATACACACGTTTGGAAATGTAAATAAAGCATAAAATAAATCGCTTGGTATGAACGCGGGTGATTTGAGAGTATGTGCGAATAAGTTATGTATTTTTGGAAAGATTCCACGTCGACGCACGGACGTTGATTCGGAGATAGGCAGTTATGAAATTCAGTAGCTATTTCATGAGTTCGAGAGTGAGAAACATGTCAAGAGTAGTTAATACCCTATTCACTGTTGCACTTAATATTATATAATTGTTACAATCAAGGAGAATAAAACTACCAAAGTTTCATATTTTTTCCTTTATCTCTAATGTGGCAACTCTTCATTTATTTCACTCACTACATCCCCCCCACCTCCATAAAAAATATGTAATTAATAAAGCAATAGCAAAAGTACAAAAATAAATTGTACCGCTTTCATCTCTTGAAGTGTGAGTGGGCATTAAACATCACATAAACCTATCCTGCCTCCACACCACAGTAAAAGAAATGGACTGTAAAGGGTTCCCATTCCCATTCTCTCTCTCTCACCAAGCGCGTTGGCTAAAGTTGAAGTTTTAATCGTCGAACCATTATGCACGGTTTAATGAGCAACAGTGCAGTGTGAATGCAACTGCAGCAGAAAGTGCGAATGCAAACGAAACGGCTGAAGAGAAAAGAAGGGCAAAAGAAAATAAAAGAAACACACTACAATACTTGCCGAAAAAGTTTCATCGTGCAGTAGTAGAGCAGCGTCGTGAGCGTTACGAACAGCGTCATCAGGATGAAAATCAACTGCGCCCCGTACGCTTTATTAATATTCAGCGATAATAAATGCAAATGTGTGTATAAATTTTTTATGTCATTAATTATTTTCGCTCTGATGTGGCGCTCGCACGCTGTTGGCTGCAAGTGGTCCGCCGCTCGGAGCAGGTTGGCAACGAGCAGCGGAAATTGGTCCGGTAGTGGTGTTTTTTGCGTTCGGGACGGCATCACCACCGATGGAGCAGCCTGGTTGACCGTAATTATTTTATGCTGCTGCCGCTTGATTTTATGCCATCGCCCACCACCCCGAGGGATGGATGGTTCAGGCGGCGCGGTCGAGTTTGCATTGGCCGCGCGTTCGATTGGGCCGGTTCGCGATTGATGATGCGGCTTGTCGGTGGCTGAACTGATTTCACTCAACAGCTCCAGCGTGGTGGAGATGGGTTCGCTCCTATCCGGAGGCTTCGCGTCACGTCGAAAGCGCTCGTAATGGGCCTGCTCTTCGTTGGTGCCGTAAGCGGTCAGCTCGACGAGCAGATCGTTGATCAGCTGGAGACGGTTTTTAATCAACTGCACAAAAGCCACGTACTGCAGCTCCACCGTCGAGCTGGTGAGCATCGTGATGAAGCACTCGAAGATGCAGTACTCGGACGCAGGGATGAAGTCGCTCATGTACATGATGCAGTTGTACCATTCGGCAAACCCGATGCAGAGAAATACGAATGTCATGTGCAGGCAGATAAATCTGGCGAATTTTCGGGGAAGCGTGATTGAATTCACACACACGGACGCAACACGAATGTTGATTGATTGTAAAATTGGAACAACACCACTCACCTGCACCACTGGCCGTGGTTCGGTACCACCGACAGTCGGTCGGCAATTTGTTCGTCAAGCAGCAGCACGCCCAACACAATGGCCGTCAGCGAACGGTGGTTGGCGAGGGCGACCGCATGCAGTAACCAAAACAGTATCAAGCCCGAGTACCGGTTGTAGACATCGATGACTATCGATACAAAGTTCGCCTCGACCTGTTGCTGCCTGTCGACCGTTGGCGTTGAATCGGGCCCGGGTTTGCCACCATCCTCGCCCGTTCCAACGCTGTATGCGTCCGTGTAGTTAATGTAAAGATGAAACGCACTGTACGCTGTCACGACTGCCAGCACGTACAGTATGCTGCAACGGTTAAAACGGGAGGACCAGCCACCGAACGGCCACAAAGCGAACGTGCTTGATAGGATGTGAAGTGGTCGGAAGCATCGCTGGAACTGCTGTCGTGAGTAGTCCGGAGGAGAGGCGGCACTTGGCGGCTTTCCGGTGTTTATTCCATTCATCGGATAAGCAGCTTCTTCAGTGCAGTCGTAGCCGTGGGATCGAAGTGGGAGTGGAACTGCGAAAAGATTTTATTTCCTCAAGTACAAACAAGAAAGTGCACCCTTGCAACACATCACTCCACTGGAAATGGTTCAACACTTCGAAGCGGGAGGAGAATTCTTTTCATCGAGCACGGCACACTGTGTTACTGGACTGGGTGGGTAAGCTCGGTTTTAGCGATTGGTACGACGTACAAGCCATTCCAACGCGAACCAAACATGATTAATGTTCTTGCTTGATGGCTTGCAATTAACCTCAAAGTAAAGTGTGTCATAATTGAGCGTGTGTTAGAACGCAGTTCACGCTTCGGGTGGGATGTTTTATTAATACATGCGAAAGTGTTAATTTGATTGGTTCTGGCACCGTTGAGCCGTGATTGTAGAGATGTAGTGGGAAGGTAAAGTTTAGCTCTTTTACTTTTACTGAAACGGTGGTTTTCTCCCGGTGATTGTACACCGTTGCATGCCTCTGAAGTTATGCAATTTGACATTACAAAAGGTGCTTAAGCGCTTGTTGTACGACAATTCAGAGCCATTTGCTCTAACCATGCTAGCAATGACACTCATCGTGATACGATTCGGTCACATAATGATGCTTTCCCGGAGCGTTTATTGATCATTCACATTCATGAACGCCCCGCTGCGCCCGCAATGGTACCATAACCGACGGTCAGAGAAGGTCCGGGTAGGGGCGCTGAGTTGGCATCGAGCGTGATGATTATAATCATGATTGCATAAATTTCCCGTTCACTGATCACCACGTTCGGTCCTCCACATGGGCAATTCCGTAGCATATGCATTTAAATCGGGTAATTAAAGGGCAATGCCGAAACGCGTCGAATGCGAAACAACGTTGTTTGTATGATTTTTCCTGGCAAACTTATGTGTGGCAGACGTTTGGCTATGGCCGAGTGTACAACAATCGAACGGCTTAATCACCGTTAAACGATTGATCGAATTGAATCAAAATGATTAGGTACGTTGTTGTAGCACCAATAATCTGAAAGATAGAGCAACACATAATTAGACCTGGCAGCTGTTTGGCGCGGAAATGGAACCAGTACCGCATGGAATAATGTCAGATCGATGGTGAGGAGTCCACAACAGGAGATGCTCGTCTTGACATTCCGAAACACTAGTTGTTCTTGAGAAATCTATAAAAAAGTGTATTGGAATGCGAATAGAAAAGAAATGTGGAAAACACGAGAGCTAATGTTACCGTGCGAAAGTTGATTCGTTGGCATGGTCCGTAAACGTTTGGCATCCTTAGAAGATGAACTGTCCGACGTGCCTCCTCCACTGTATCGTGACTAAAGTAGCACAGTACAAAAATCTCTACCAAAAACCAAACCACCCAGTACACGGTTTCAAGAAAGTCTTCCGTACTGTCGCCCTGCTGAACCTCGGCCTCCGCATACCGGACGGACATCATGCATGTGTTATACCCCAGCTCCACCAGTGTCACGAACTGGTAAAGCAGCAGGATCGTGTTTTGCACTCCGAAACAGCAGTTAAGCAGCCCGATTGCCTTGAGGAGCTGGCCATGGATGCGGACAAGATGACGCACCGACTCGTATGCCGCCTCACTGCCACGTACCAGATGGGGCAGCAGTTGGAGCAGCCAGCGGTTAAGCAGCTTCAACCGCTCGCTGATTAGCAGCGCAAATGCCACAAACTGTAGCTCGCTGATAACGCAAAGCGTTTGAGGTATGATGCAAAGCAGCAGGCAGTTGGATGAGAATGGGGAACCACTGTCACGGATGTACATGAGGCAGTTGGATACCTCCAGCACGGCCTTCACACCGACACCCAGGATTAGCATTAGCAGTACGTTCCTGTTAGTAGGAGAGGTAATGTAACACTGATTGATGTTGGAAAAAGTTGTTGAATAACTTACCGTAACCAGACAATATTGTTGACTTTAACCTTCGTGATGGCCAATAGTCCTGCAGTTCGAACCATCTCAGGTATTGCCCGATCGACATTCAGCAACACCTGAATAAGGCGGCTAAATGCTGGCTGACGAACGAGAGATACCGTCACTATACCCAACACCAGTATGCAACCGATGTACTGATTCTTAAGATCGATCGCCACACGCACCAAGTTGGAATCGGTCAGCTTACCCGACTGGCTCAGCGAGGACAGGATGTGATACGAAGCATAAGCTAAGCTGCATCCCAAAGCATGCAGCACACCAATAAAAGAAAATGCCAACGGTTTGCCGTCCGTCCCTTTGAGGCGCTTAACTGGAATATCTGCTGTTCCTATTTTAACATCTTTGTCACTTTTACATCCAGCATACGTATCGAGAAAATGACAAAGTGGTAAATAAGTGAAAGCATTTAAGCAGCACACTTTGGAGATGATATAGAGTGGTATAATGGCGTTTTGTAGACTGATGCTCCAGGCGAATACCTTTCGACGAGGCATTGCAACCAAGAGTTACAACCAATGTACGAAATCATGTGTTAAATATGTTAAAATGCGACTTCGGATTGGATTGGTGGCTATTTAATAATTGATGCACTCCTTTCGCCATTGTCAGATTGTGACAAGATATGTCATTTCATATGAAGAAGATTAATTGATTATATTATAATCACATACTACTGCAGCAAGTAGGCCCACTTTATTCAGGGTTGTATGAAAAAGGCAATAACAAATTATCAAACTTCATACTAAGCTAAGCAGCTGAAAGAATCATTATATCTGCTTGGACTTCATACGATAGTGATGTGATCTCTTTATAATTTCTTCATAAATAGATGCCAAAAAAATAAGAATCGTAGGATAAATCTTAAGCCAAGGGTGCATTTGCTTTGTTTTCATACGCTATCAAACATTGAAGCTTAGATAAACTAGTTCCAAGTCGTACATAAGCCATCGTTAGAGAGTTTCAGAGACATTATACATGCATCTCTGCAAAAAACCAGAAAGAAAGGAAAGAAAACGGAAATTATTTATCAAACATGCTTATCTTACAACCACAAGCAGCTCTAAGGGAGCTATGGTTTATACTCAGTTTTGTTTCAGCAGTGTTCGAGTGTGGTCCTGTAAAATAGTTCTTCAATATGAAAGTGAAATGTGTGTTTTATTTGACTCTGTTGTAAGTATAATGCTCCAAAAAGGTGTAGTTTTGTATGTAAAAGCTCTTTAATTTCCATTACAAACAGATACTGTGTGTATTGCACTACAGCTGCAACGACAACACCCTCACCGAGTGCCAATAAAATACAATATCGATGTACCACACAAGGCTATTATTATTCTGAAGCAAAATTTTCCAATGTAATCATCGACGAATCAACAATACCACTATTCACATGTGATTCTACATCACAGAAACAGATAGTGAAGTTTGAGATGTCATCAATTGAAGAAGTACCCAAAAAGCTGTTCGACACATTTTCTAATTTATTGGTGGCCAACTTTACCCGTAGTGGAATCAAATTCATCAATCGATACAGTCTGGACAGGGCAGTGAATCTTCAAAAGCTGGATTTGTCTAGTAATGCAATCGAACAGCTCAATGCAAATTGTTTTTCGGGAGCGACTGCCCTTCTTGAGCTTAATCTTACGTTCAACAATATCAGCTCAATTGATAAATTGGCATTCAACACACTATTCAATCTGATATTGCTTCGGTTGACTGGAAACAAGCTTCGATCGTTAGATAACAACGTATTTGAACCACTTAAATCATTGCGTACGATTTATCTCAATTCCAACGAGCTGCAGGTGATTGAGTCGGGCATAATTGCTAAAAATACTAAACTGCAATTTCTTCTGCTGCAAAACAACCACATCAGTATGGTCGAAGAAGGAGCATTTTTAATTGACAATTTAGAAGCATCTTCAAATTTGACCGTTGTCTCTTTAAGCAATAATAAGCTAACGAAATTGAATGTGGAAAAAGTTAAAATAATCCAGCTATATCTTACGAACAATACGCTAGAGTCGCTTCATCTATCGCCGTGGATTGGAACGGTTTACGCGGAAAACAATATAATATCGAATGTTACAGTGAGTGATGTGACAAACATGCAACTAAAAACGTTAAGGTTGGCAAATAACTCGATCACATCTCTAGAATCGATACAGCAATTCCATTCACTCGTCGACCTGGATCTGTCCAATAATCACATCGGACCGTTGAACATCACTAGCCTTGCAAAACTAGCCAACCTTCAGCAATTGGGACTAGAACGGACGTTCATTTCCAACCTCCAGCACGGAACCTTTGCACAGCAACAATCTCTCAAATGGTTGGATATATCCTACAACAACCTCGATCGGTTTGACTTTGACATTCTTACGTCATCTGCAGCGCTTCAGCAGATCTTTCTGGAAGGTAATCGGCTAAAGTCGCTGAACTATGAGCATCTAAAGAAAACGTTCCCGGCGCTGGTAAAGATCGGCTTGTCGGAAAACAACTGGAACTGCACATATCTGATCCAGCTTGTGCGCTATTGTAACGAACATTCAATCGAACTGTTCAAGTCCCAAGCGGTACAGAATCAGACCAACGTCAAGGGTATCTATTGTTTCGACGACAAGAATCCGCTGGCCAACTGGAACAACACACTGCAACATGTGCAGGCGCTGCATCCTCATCTGAACAGCACCACCGAGGATAGTGCCCTGCAAACGTTGCTGCAAAGTGTGCTGGATGATGTGAAACGGTTCAGTGAGAACCATGCGGACGTAGCGAACCAAACCAACAAGCTGGATGGTGCTGTGTACGATCTGACGAAGAATCAGTTCACCATCCAGAAGGATGTGAACAGCTTGAGACAGTCACTGTTCGAGATACGGCTTGCATTGATGGCTAACCGTACGAACGGAAGCGTTGGGGCGGATAACGACGAGCTACGACGTATGATCGAGACGGCAAACAATCTGACGCTGGACAAGCAGGAGCTGCGTGCCAAAACACTCGAGTTTAAGATATACGAGCAGACGTTTAAGGTGGATAAGGCGTTGGAGTTGGCGCAGGAAAGTATAGATAAGAACACAGTCCTAGCGAAACGAGTCGAGCAGTGGATCAGCAGCATTGTGAGCACGAGTGGTATGTTGGGGCAGGATCGGTTACTAGTCCATCAGAGTGCAGCACAAGTTGAAGGTAGCGGTGGAAATGGCAATGGAGTGAATATTGCAGTGCTGGTTATGCTTTGTGTCCTAATAGGGCTGATCATGATTGGAATTTTTAAATTCAACCGGCGATCGTACGGTGTTGAACGAAGGCGCTATGCTAACAGAGATAGCAGCATGGCAACGATAATCAGTAATGATATCTAATTACAATATAGAAGCCTATTTTCAGATACCTTAAATAGATTTTACCTTAAATAGATGGTATTTTCAGATACCATGTCGCGTTAATAAATAAAAAACACACACACACATTTATTAGAATGGTTATAGGTCATTTCATCATGCGTTCCGCTATTTTAATTTGTATATTGATTTATTTTTATTTGTTTTTACAACTGCTTTCGGTTGATAAGCCTTGATCGACAGCAATCATAGATAGATACAAAAATCCAGCAACCTTTTACCCTATTACAGGGGAATTCGAGCAGCAAAAAACCCTCCAATGACAGTTGCACAATACAAATCTTTGTGTTTTCTTGAAAGTAGCGGCACAACATCCGCTGGTTGCTACAAAGCACGAGTCTTTGCTTGTAACCATGGAACAGGCGTTACAAAATGACATTTCTTTTAAAATAATATTTCATTTTAGAATACTTACGTATGAGAGACTATATATTGAAACGTTTATACGTTTAAAGACTATACGTTCTTAAAAGGCCGTTTTTGAATCCATAATTGTGACTTGTTGTAAGATAAGTCGTTTGGAGACGTTTGTTTTTTTTTTTTTCACTGTGAAATAGATAAATGCTACTCATTACATAGTTTAGGCTTACTAGAATCAAATTGCGTTGTTTTATGTTTAACTTCGTGTAAAAGATGTTGATCTTCTGGTATTAAGATTCATGCTAACGGGTTCAGTGATTAACGTTGCTATTCAATAACGTCACGAAGTAAACTTCATTGAAGATTGATTGTAATGACCTTGATTTACTAGTTATAAACATAACTGTCGTAGCCTCATCAAACAGTTTCTAGAATCGAAAGCAAAGCAAAGAAAACGGAAACAATTGATCATGCATGCTTATCTCTCACTTACAATCCGGTCTAGAGCCGCAGTCTATTACTTACGCCGAATCGATGAAATTTAGTTTTGCTTCAACAGTATTAGAGCGTGGCTCTGTGATCGTGTACTTCATCATGCAACGGAAATGTGTGATTCCTTTGATACTATTGTAAGTAGAAAGTTGTGAATGGTGTAGTTTGCTTCCACATAAGCTGTAATATTTACTTTACACACAGATGGTTCATCGTTGGTACAAATGAATATGTAGCAGATGAATACCATTGCAATGTTGAATACTATTCCCATGTTGTGTCATTTTCCAATGTAGTCGTCGAAGGATCAGCAATGCCTCGCTTCTCATGTAGTAACAACGATAACATTGCAGATCTTATATTCAAAATGTCATCATTGGAAGAGGTGCCCAAACAGTTGTTTGATACTTTTCCTAATTTAGTGGTGGCTAACTTCACTAGGAGTGGAATCAAACGCATCAATCGATACAGTCTGAACAGAGCAGTACATCTTAAAAATCTTTATTTAAAAAGCAACGAACTGCAAGAGTTAAACGCTTATTGTTTTTATGGAGCAGCAGCACTTCTTGACCTCGATCTTTCGTTCAACAATATCAGCTCAATTGATAGAATGGCGTTCAATACACTGTCGATGCTGCAGATACTTTGGATGTCTGGAAACAAGCTACGATCGTTAGATAGTAGAGTATTCGAGCCACTCCAATCGATACGTACAATTTATCTCAACTCTAATGAGCTCCAGGTCATTGAAGCAGGTCTCTTTATTGCAAACCATAAATTGAAAAATATTCTTTTGCATAGCAATCACATCAGTGTGATTGAAGAAGGGGTATTTAGAGACGAAAAATCTACAGAGTCATCGACAGCACTGCTCATACTCTCTCTGAGCAATAATAAGCTAACGAAATTGAATGTGGAAAAAGTTAAAATAATTCAACTGTATCTTACAAACAATACGTTGGAGGCAATTCTCCTATCGCCATGGGTTCAAACACTTTATGCGGAAAACAATAGAATATCGAATGTTACAGTGAGTGATGTGACAAACATGCAACTAAAAACATTGAGGTTGGCAAATAATTCACATCTCATAAAAAAAACATCTCTAGAAGCGATACAATTATTTCATTCACTAAACGAACTGGATCTATCCAATAATTATATCGGTCCATTGAACATCACTAGCCTTGCAAAGCTATCCAATCTTCAGCAATTGGGACTAGAACGGACGTTCATTTCCAACCTCCAGCACGGAACCTTTGCACAGCAACAATCTCTCAAATGGTTGGATATATCCTACAACAACCTCGATCGGTTTGACTTTGACATTCTTACGTCATCTGCAGCGCTTCAGCAGATCTTTCTGGAAGGTAATCGGCTAAAGTCGCTGAACTATGAGCATCTAAAGAAAACGTTCCCGGCGCTGGTAAAGATCGGCTTGTCGGAAAACAACTGGAACTGCACATATCTGATCCAGCTTGTGCGCTATTGTAACGAACATTCAATCGAACTGTTCAAGTCCCAAGCGGTACAGAATCAGACGAACATCAACGGTATCTATTGTTTCGACGACAATAACCCGCTGGCCAACTGGAACAACACATTGCAACATGTGCAGGCGCTACATCCTCATCTGAACAGCACCACCGAGGATAGTGCCCTGCAAACGTTGCTGCCAAGTATGCTGGATGACGTGAAACGGTTCAGTGAAAGTCATGCAGACGTAGCGAACCAAACAAGCAAGCTGGATTGGATAATACATGACTTTACAAGGAATCAGTTCACCCTAATTATTGCAGTATTGGTTATAGTGTGTCTCATACTGGGAGTAAATGTGTATTTCCTTGTGAAATATCATCGTAGGTCGTGTGGTGTTGAAAGAAATCCCTATGTCCGCAAGGACAGCAGCGTGGAAATGATCATTGAATAATGGTATGGATCCAATATACAGGGCTTTTTTATTCTTCGATAGTTGATTTTGATCTGAATAATGCGATAGTAAACTTAATTATAAACATGACATTTGCATGCATCATGTGCTGTTTTGGATGAATATTTGTTTCTATGTGAAAATAATTATTGTTGTTTGAGTTTAAATCTGATTTTAGTTTAAACGCGAGTCCTTCTCAAAAATTTTTATCATTTGCTTGAAGATTAGGGGAAAATCCTGCAAGATACGCGATTGAGTGCGCTTTGCGAGTAAAGTTTGAGCGTATAGGACGATATGTTTTTTTTTTATAGTTATAATTAAACTCATTTATGCAACTGCTTTGTTTTTATTTTTCTTTATAGTTATAGGATAAGATTTTTTTTTTAAATTTTGCATTTGGTCAAGGAATAGCCGAAAGTTATTACCGCGATTGCTTGGTCTAACGGGAATTGTTGTATTTGCAACGTTTGCTTTGCACTATGCGTCGTTTTGCTGTCTTTCTCTAATCGCGATTTGTCGTCACGCAGTGATGGGAACTTTCCAAGCTAACTTGGCTTACTGGTGTAGCAATTGTAATTGACCTAACCTGACTTACGGAAAGCAAAGAAAGCGGAAACATTTTATCAAGCCTTATCTCACACTCATGAGCCGGTCTACAACAGTTGTTTCGAAACGATTTGACTCAGTTTTGTTTCAGCAGTGTACGAGTGTGGTTCTGTAAAAGCTACATTATGCAAGGGCAGCGGGTGTTTTATTTGATTCTATTGTAAGTAGAATATTTCGAGTAGTGTAGTTTGCTTCCTCACAATGTCTTATATTTACATTACTTACAGATGGTTCATCGTTGGTACAAATGGATATGAAGATCAGTATTATTGCGATCCTGATTACTCCTTACAAACCTCATTTGCCAATGTAATCGTCAATGGATCAACAGTGCCCAATTTTTCATGTAATTACCATTATAACGTTCAATATGTGCAGTTTGAGATGTCATCATTGGAAGAGGTGCCCAAACAGTTATTCGACACTTTTCCTAATTTGGTGTTGGTAAACTTTACCAGCAGTGGAATCAAATTCATCAATCGATATAGTCTGGACAGGGCAATCTATCTTCAAGAGCTGGATTTGTCTAGCAACACAGTGGAGCAGCTATATCCGAATTGTTTTTCGGGAGCGACTGCCCTTCTTGAGCTTAATCTTTCGTTCAACAAAATCAGCTCAATTGATAGAATGGTGTTCAATACACTGTCAAATCTGGAATTGCTTCGGTTGACTGGAAACAAGCTTCGATCATTAGATAACAAAGTATTTGAACCACTTAAATCATTACATACGATTTATCTCAACTCCAACGAGCTGAAGGTCATTGAGGCAGGTCTCTTTGTCGAAAATTCTAAATTGAAAAATGTGCTTTTGCAAAACAACCACATCAGTATGGTAGAAGAGGGAGCTTTAGAAATCTTCATATCTACAGAGTCGATAGTTTCATTAAGCAATAATAAGCTAACGAAATTGAATCTGGAAAAGATAAAAGTTACTCACTTATATCTCACCAACAATACGCTGGAGACTCTTCATCTATCGCCGTGGATTGGAACGGTTTACGCGGAAACCAATATAATATCGAATGTTACAGTGAGTGATGTGACAAACATGCAACTAAAAACGTTAAGGTTGGCAAATAACTCGATCACATCTCTAGAATCGATACAGCAATTCCATTCGCTCGTCGACCTGGATCTGTCCAATAATCACATCGGACCGTTGAACATCACTAGCCTTGCAAAACTAGCCAACCTTCAGCAATTGGGACTAGAACGGACGTTCATTTCCAACCTCCAGCACGGAACCTTTGCACAGCAACAATCTCTCAAATGGTTGGATATATCCTACAACAACCTCGATCGGTTTGACTTTGACATTCTTACGTCATCTGCAGCGCTTCAGCAGATCTTTCTGGACGGTAATCGGCTAAAGTCGCTGAACTATGAGCATCTAAAGAAAACGTTCCCGGCGCTGGTAAAGATCGGCTTGTCGGAAAACAACTGGAACTGCACATATCTGATCCAGCTTGTGCGCTATTGCAACGAACATTCAATCGAACTGTTCAAGTCCCAAGCGGTACAGAATCAGACCAACGTCAAGGGTATCTATTGTTTCGACGACAAGAATCCGCTGGCCAACTGGAACAACACACTGCACCAGGTGCAGGCGCTACATCCTCATTTGAACAGCACCACCGAGGATAGTGCCCTGCAAACGTTGCTGCAAAGTGTGCTGGATGATGTGAAACGGTTCAGTGAGAACCATGCGGACGTAGCGAACCAAACCAACAAGCTGGATGGTGCTGTGTACGATCTGACGAAGAATCAGTTCATCATCCAGAAGGATGTGAACAGCTTGAGACAGTCACTGTTCGAGATACGGCTTGCATTGATGGCTAACCGTACGAACGGAAGCGTTGGGGCTGATAACGACGAGCTACGGCGTATGATCGAGACGGCAAACAATCTGACGCTGGACAAGCAGGAGCTGCGAGCCAAAACACTCGAGTTTAAGATATACGAGCAGACGTTTAAGGTGGATAAGGCGTTGGAGTTGGCAAGGGAAAATAGCGATAAGATTGTAGTTCTAGCGAAACGCGTCGAACAGTGGATCAGCAACATTGTGAGCTCGGGTGGTGCTGCTGGTATGCTGGGTCATGATAGGCTGCCAATCCATCAGAGTGCAGCACAAGTTGAAGTTAGCGGCGGAAATGGCAATGGGCTGATTATTGCAATGTTGGTTGTAATGTGTCTCATGATGGGAATGATTATGTTTATTATTACAAAACTCCACCGGCGATCGTACGGCGTTGAACGAAGGCGCTATGCCAACAGAGATAGCAGCATGGCAACGATAATCAATAATGATATTTAACTCTTAAAGACATTGTGTAGCATAGAGTTTGCTGTATCATGACCTTTAAAAGTAAAAACTTATTCCATATGGTTTGTATGTTTTATTTGTAAAATAATTTGGAAGAAATCTGTTTCCTTTTGAATGATTTTCTGCTTGCGTGGGTAATTAAAGGTTTGACTTTTATTTTCCATTAAAGGACCTTCAAATTACTCACCTTCACTGTCCGTTTCGTATATCTTATCGTGTGCAACAGGGAACACAACTTCCTGAAACTAGCACGCGGTGTTTTTGAAATGGTGGTGGTGGTTTTAATCAATTTATGCCAGGCGGCAGGCGGTCTCGTTGGTGGCCCACCTCCGGTAAGCTGTTTTAAGCAGGGTGCACTTCGACGTTGCAGCAACAACGTCATAATCTAATTATGCGGTAATGTTATCGGAAGAAATTAGGTGAAAAAGTTTCACCAGCGACGGAGCTACAAAAGTGGTAACTTGTGTGTGTGTGAGTTCCGGGAAGATAGTGGGTGGTTCCTTCCTAGTTTAAATTATTTCATGCGTTTGGTGTCGGTTGCTGTTACCGTCTAGAGAAGGTGAATGGTGCCAAGAAGGATGTTGATGATTGACTTTCCAATTCCTCAACCGACACTTACATTCACGAGTGAGCAGGTGAGAAAGAAGCAATATAAAGTAAACATTAACCAAAAAAATTTTCATAAATGTAGAAAATAATTCCTCTTCTGTGGTAAAACCAAGGTATATAAGGCACATTTGACAACTCTAGCTGGAGAAGTTAGAGTTCATTGTATTCCAGCAGTCCTATGTTGCATGGTATGATTGGCTGGTGCACTGAGTGCATATTACGCGCGTGCTTTCACGTAGAAGTTGTGTTGTGTTGTGCTTTTTAGTTAGCTATAAATTATGCTCAATGAAATAGGGTCCAAAAAAGTTACTGTACAGCCAGTCTAAATGCTCGGTCGCTTTTTTGCAAGTGTTTGTATGAGTTTAAGGGGACAATGTGCACTCGAAACGTTCTGAATATGCTCGAGCCACTTCAACTACAGTAATTTTTTTTGTATACTAGTACACTCGGCTTTGATAAAAAAAGTTGAGAAATTGTTTTCCCATCGTATTGTATGGGCTTCATTGGTTATCTTTAACACACCAATTCCGGACCCTTTCCCAGCCCAGTTGAGTTAGTCATTGCAAGCAAATAGCAAAAACTGTGTAGTAAACTGGGCCGGTCTGGCGGAACAGTCGTCAACTCGTACGACATAACAACATGCCCGTCATGTGTTCAATTCCCGAATAGACCGTGCCCCCACACGTAGGACTGACTATCCTGCTATGGTAACAATAAGTCACTGAAAGCCAAGCTCACTCCACTAAGGTGGGTACAGGCAGGCCTTGACCAACAGCGGTTGTTGTGCCAAAGAAGAAGAAGAAGTGCAGTAAGCTGCGGTTTAAGTATCAATCATAAGAAGAAGAAATAGCAAAATAGCTGTGACACATCGGTTTGCTGGTGGACAACAATTTGGTATATGATAGAAGGTGGAGAAAAAACTATACAAAGATAATTGAATTGCTATGTTGATCGATTTTTATTTTTTTGATTGATGAAAGAGTCAAGGTTCAAGTTTAAAAGTGCCTGTCGCAAAGCCAAACATTATAAAACAGGTCATCAGTTACATGAAATGTGAAACACAACTACAACCGCATGTTATTTCATCCCATGATCACGAGTAAAGCAATTCCAACAATAAATGAAGGTTCGATCTTTTCCTGTACATTGCAACAAGCAAATACCACCCCATTCTGGTATCAAGGAAAATCAAGGCTGAAGCTCCCTTTCCCGAAAATCCCTTCTTTCCGGTGTTGACTTCAGTAGATTCCTGCTCGAAGTATCGGAAATCGTTGCACCATCGTAGGAAATTGGAGCTCGTTCATAATGGATTTATGAAGTGAACGCTTCCACAAAACCCTCGGACCCTACCGCTCTCCATACCTCGAGTTTCTAGGATGGCTAGGCCAAGTAGTTTCCATCCCGGCGGAGAAATAGAACCATCCTGTCCTGACAATCCAGTGGCGTGCTTTGGTGCAGAAAAAGAGATGTCAGTCGGTTTGCACCGATCGCACCGAGTGATGGAAGATTCAGTACTGTTTCGGTGGTGGTGGTGTGGTGGTGTTGGTGGCATTGTGACCATAAATAGTAGCATTCAACCAGCATCCAGAATCGTTGGTTTGGGAAGAAGGGAACCAAGCTGTGGTGGATGAAGCAGCCCGCGTTTGATTGATACTGGATGCAATGAAGCACAACCAGGGAAATGGGTATAATCATTCACGCGGAAGTGCAATTGTGTGTGCGTTGCAGTTAGAGACGGTAGGGATGGTAGGTATAGTCAGTTCGCCGGTTGGGCGGTGTATCGATTTCGTGAAGTGCATTTTTATCGACTCAATGGCATGCCCGTACGGCAGGCAAGCGTCCTAGTTTTCGCGAAAAGGGTACTGAAAATTGAAAATTATGGTAATGTGCGCACGTACCAGGTAGTTACATACAAATCGAACTGCAGCACTGTATTATGTGATATAGGACAAATATGTCGTGTTCATGTTTTCCGCCGTGACAAACCCTTTCGTTTGGAGTAGAGTTTGAGATGACAGGCGTAATGTACCATAGAAAGCTATATTTGATTCTAGCACGTTTTGAGAAGTACCCGACAAGAGCCGATTTTATCCATTTGTTTCCAATTAGGACTTAGGAAAGGAAGGAATTACTTCAATGTCGAAACAGAGATGGCAGATAGTGATGGAAAAAATAAATAAATAAATAAAACAACTTTATTTGGGAAGTAAGGAAGGAAAAACATCAAACCAATATGCAATCCAAACATTGCGTCTAGACGAGAAATTATTCAATTTCCTGTCGATTTCCGTTAGGTCTGCCAAAATTTACAGCCGGCTTTGCGTGTGTGTAGTGGCTATACTTTTCCTTTGCAAGTTCTGTTGAATAGTTGTTCATTCAAACCACTTTCTTAAATTGTTGCATAAATATACTGTACGAAGTTAGTCATCCTACAACACTTTAATACAGAAGTCGAAAAACTTTGATTGGGCGCTCGATTCCTACCTGTCATGGGGGAAATACAGTAATAGCATCACACACATACGAAAACTCTAACAAGCATATGGGACCTGTTCGTATTCTTTGTGTAAGTGTGAGTCTTTTTGCCAGTTTTTCTTCCATTTCACCCAGGGGGTAAAGGACGTTTTTTGCCTAATATTTGGCGTGCTCTAGAGCCCACGGGTAAGTTTGTTTCTTTCCTACACTATAAGTGCGCTTACACAGTTACAAAAAAAGCCTCAGTCACGAAGGGATGATATGTAAGGGTCGTCTTTTTTGTTGTTGCTTTGTTCTTCTCCCTTTCTTCCTCTTTCCCTCCAACACACAGTTCTATGGCTTCCGAAGCATATCGATTGGGGTGTCCGTTCAATCTCGATATTGGTAATCGAGCGAGAGTGTCTATTAGGGAGGGAGAAGGGCGGTATGGAACGTTGTGGAATCCGACGATCTTTTGTTTAATTTAGAAATGGTAATTTCCAACGCCGGCAGGTAAGATAATACACACATACACTCTGCCGCATGGGAACGGTTACGAGCGGAAGCGAAGCAATAGGTGAACTTGTTAAAGCTGTGCGACTCGTATGTGAACATCCTCGCATACACTGTTATATACTAGAACCATTTCCGCCCAATTTGACATATAAGTATTCGTTGCAGACTACATGGTTGGAGGCAACCCTCGATTATCACCGCCCATAATCATCGAATCTAATTAATTCGAGTTATTCATTTATCCCGCCGGAGCATTCTCCCCAACCAGCATAGTGGCGGAACTACTGGTAATGGACTGTCGAAATCGACAGCGCTTGAGCCGATTACAGGCGGTGTGTGGATATGGGTTTGCGTTTATGGGTTGCTTAAAGCAAGCTTAGAAAATTCAAGCTCTCCCAGATTCTAAAACGATGAGTAGATTGTGCAGTACCCTTTCACAGGACGATCGTTTCCAGAATTACTTACGATTGATTTTTTCATCCAATCCTGGCCACACAGCAAAATGGAGACGAGGGTAGAGCGGCCGGATCTCTTTAAGTTTAGGTCATAAAAATAAGGATCTGCCGAATGCCGAATAGTAGCCGCCACAGCTGGTGGTTAGTTTGGGTTGGATGCACCCGGCGGTTTGCCGTGGTAAGGATTAAGCAATACGTTCATGTGTGAATTTCAGTCTCATCATTGTTCCGCCTTTATGGTCCAGTAACACAATAGCACTCTACGGGTGGTTCCGACCGAAGTGAAAAGCATCCGGTGCTGTGCGAAAAATCCTTTCTTTCGCCATTATAATTTATCATAATCAGGGTTTACGACTGTTTGAGGGATGAGGACAAAAAACGGTACCTCCTGATGCTTTTGCTTAGTGGCAGGTGGACCATTGAGGGAACTGTGTAAACTCCCCTATGCCATCACTCTTCGCTAAACGAGTGGAGATGTACACGTTAAGCTTTTCTGAGCAACTCGTTAGACGCAATTTGCAGCATTAGATCGTTTATAAATCGCATATAAAAATACCTAACTATTTTTCGTATGAAGCAATGCTTGAGTCAAGTGAATTGCGTTCATGTGGAAAAACAATTTCACATTCGTTGACGATTGACTGATACTTATTTTCATACTCGAGTGCTCTAAAGGTAAATTTTACAATCAAATGACTTTGATTTGATAGGATCGCATCTAGACACCTTCAAATCACAAATGAAATGTATTTACGCACGAGATTGTAAAGACGATTTCCAACACGAGATTGTTATCGAATGAAGAACGAGCTATTGCACTGTAGAACTATTACCACTCAATACAAAGAACAATTTTTGATAAATTTCAATAATTTCAAAAATGATATAACTTCACTCAATCCACCAAATTCCTTGCAAAATCAATCATAAAAGATCATTTTATTTTGAATTACCGAATGAGTTTGCAAAAAAACTCTTCCCGTTCGACTAGTGTCAGCCGGCTCGGAATGCAATCAACATTAATCACATTTATTGAATTGCATCTGCAAACGTGCAAAGATTATCAGTTTTTGTCGCCGGCTTAACCGGCCACAAAGAAAACAAAACAAAAACTACCAACGAGAAGAACTGCGACACACTACAAACGAATACAATTTTCAATTTCCGGTCGATTATCTCGGATGAAGTTTGAATCGGGAATGGCCGGAGGTGGAAGGCCCTTTTTGCCCTCCCACTTTTCATGAATGCATAGGTGAGCGGATTGCCTGGAATCGGTCTGCCAGATAAAATAATATCACAAATTGAAAGATTA
This sequence comes from Anopheles merus, assembly GCF_017562075.2. Lineage (NCBI taxonomy): Eukaryota > Metazoa > Arthropoda > Insecta > Diptera > Culicidae > Anopheles > Anopheles merus. The sequence continues at coordinate 408,637 of NC_054084.1, forward strand.
TCAACCGCACCGAAAAAGTGTACCGGGATCTGGATTGAGCTGCGCGCAAAAGGCAATGCGATCGTGCTGATAATTCACTGCTGGTTGCTGGTGTGTTGAGTGTGTGTGTTTATGTGTGCGTGCGAATGTAAATGCCTTTCGATTCGGTGCTATTCGTGTGTGTGTGTGTGAGTAGCGTAAAACTCAAAATTTGAAAATAAAATCGTATGGAGTTTTCCCCTTTTTTGGTTAAACAAATAAAAAAAGAGTGCGCAATTGAAAGCGCGCCCTTTGTTCAGCTAAATAGAATCAATTTAATTTGGCGGATTTATTCAACAGTGTCACTTAGTGTTAATTTTTTATAGGTTTGTTGAGAAAACATAGCTTATGAATAAACGATGAAAACGTTTCAACATTGTATCTAACTTTAATACAATTTGTTAGAATCAACCAAGAAGCTAATGAATGATGTGCTCTAGGCTCAACTATACTTATTGATTATCTGTTCAAATTTGAAGCAAAAATGCGTTAAAACTAGCAAAACTGTGCCTCTTTAATAAAAACACATGTGATAGTGCTCAACGGAAAGTGGAAAATTACTTTTTGGCACTTAGCATTCCAGCCCGTTGGAGCAGCTGTCCCTTCAGGGTAATGGCCAACAGCAGCATGACTGCAAAAGGAGTCAAAATACACGCACGCACACTATTGGACATGGTCAGATGGCGGTGTCTGAGTATTGACCTTTAAATCTACCATATGCAGAGTTTTGCGAGCGCTAGCAGTATTTAAGCACCGAAAAGCTGATTAAACTCTGAAGTAGAAAGTCTGTAAGTCTGTGATGGTATATGTTCAAGCATTTATTGTGCCAGGTTTTTGTCACTTTCCCCGGTCGGCTGTGAATTATGCTTCGCTTAAAAAAGGCGCTTAGCATAGAGGGAAAATTAGCGCGGCAGTATCAACAGAGGAAAAAACGATAGACAACTATGTTTCACCAGCACTTCAGCGCCACACTGGTTTTTCATGAGCATGTGGCTGATGCGGCTGTTTGTATGCGACAGTGTGGAATAATAGTTTCCAGAATATATCACTTGAAGAAGAGAAGCAGCGGACAACGAAAATAAGACTTTTTTCGAGCAGGCAGGTGTCTTGCGATCACACACAAACACATTCAGATGCTTGTGTGGAAAAGTTTAGAAGAAATTTCATCAGTACCTGCACCGACCTAGAGCTCTGGAAGCTCTTAGAGTGTGTGTAGTGTATGGGTTGTTCTTGAGGCAAAAAAGGTACCTCCTGCTTGCGAGGAAAATTAAACCAGCCTTTCAGTTCCACTTGCCATCTGCACGTGCCGGCGGCAGGAGGAGTGTGATGACTTTCCAAGATGAATTTATGGCCAGACATGCGAGACAGTTATCAAACAGGAGCGAGCCGAAATGAGAGCCCAAAGTGGTACGGATGTGTGAGTGAAAATTCATCCGTTTTCGTTAGAAGTTTTTTTTATGAGTTTTCATGTGTTCTTAATAAAAGAAGGAAGGTGAATAGGGAAAACAGTGTTGCCGAAACTTTTTAAACAGTGTTGCATTTTTCATACAAATGATTCCAAGGTTAGAACTGGTTATATGATGGTGTTTTACAAAAATTTGTTCAAAAAGGGGTCCTCAGCATGACACAAACCTCTTTTTCGTAGTTTCAATTTCTTATTTATTGCCTTACGATCGCTTTTCTGCACAGCTAAAATCAACCCCCCTTTGAAAACTCCGCTTTAAAAAAGAAACGTCTGAAAGCCAAACGGTCGGAATGACATCACGCTTTGCACGAAAACTACATTCCAATCCCAAGCACAGTGGCGCCCCCTTTTTCCTGTTGGCCTCTTACTCGCCAACGTAGGACCAAGGGATTGTGTGGGGGGCTTTGGGTTATTCCAGCTCAACCCTCCGGGAAAAAAGAAACACATTTTCATTATGATGTCAACCACGACACGCCGCACGCCGTACTATGAATAACAAACAAACATACGCAGCCCGTTGCAGCCCTCGGAATGAGTTCACGGAGGCCAGTGCACGGGAAAGAGAGTGAGAATATTTCAATTCCAGCCAACGGACGATGCGTAGAAGATGAAAAATTCTTCCACGAAGCTGAGCCCAACGTACCACCGGGCTGCAACGGAATGCTACTAATACAATTGGCTTGGCATGCGGAAATGATAGTCCTGCGATGCACACGTTGTTTCAAGAAAACGTGGGAGGAAATAGAGAGAAAAACCACTCACGAGTAGTCCGAGAGTTGCATCAAGCACAAAAACGGATGGAAAATTGCAGTGGAAACTGTGGAATTTAAGATGCTTTTGCAACAGAGTGGAATGTTGGAAAAGCACTCGAGAAGGGTGAAAAAATTAATTCATTTAGTGTTTAATAAATAGTAGAAAATTGCTTCAAAGGAGATACAATAATGGCATGCAGGAAAGGTAATAGAGCCCAATTTACAGCTTTTCCTTCCTGGTTAGCGCAAAACAAATAGAAGAAATAAAAAACCTTCATTTCACTCGCTCTGCACTTTACTGTGGCGAATCCATCTACACTTATTTCTGTCCATTCTACTCAAGGTTTGGCACGCTGCCTGAACACCTCCGACCACACCAGGATCGAATTCCAGTGAAGCAAGCAATACGCAATGAAGCAAGGATGAGCCTGTGCATAAACATAATCACAAGCTTATCTAGCTTATATACTCGGGCGTGATAAAATTATCATTTTTCCACACTGATTTGACGTTTGTTGTGAGTGTGTGTGTGCCGCAGGACTTTTATTCACCAGCCTCGGGACGGGTTTGAATGCGTCAAGATGGGTGACAGGGTGGAAATAACTTGAATTGATTATTGGCGCTCGAACGTCCGCTAGAAGCTGACTGTAAAAGCTAATCTGCCTTTAACAGAAAACAACACAATCCTGACGCCAAGGGCCAACAAAGATATGTTGGGTGGAATGTGCAAACAATCTTCAAAAAAGGGGAGAGAGAGAATAGCACTCCCACGTTGGCCATTTGGCCGTTGGCCACGGGCGGGTCGGATTTGTTGTTTGTGTTCGGAGTGGAGCGATCAGTGACTCGTTTAGCGGCCATCCGGAAGTGTCATATGAAGCAATATTTAAAGATGGGAAATGCCGTGTCGTTCCTTAACCCTTTTGTCTGCCGGTCGATCGCTGCGACATTTTCCATGTTGACTTTTCGTCTTTACTGTCCTAAGAAGTGGTAGGACGCGATGCTCGATTCCTGTTGTTTACAGAGATTGAAGAGTGATACTTTCGGGATGTTTACAAAGGGTCCAACCCATACCTGAATGTTCCTGTAAACTATGTTTCCAAAAATAGACTTTATCTCACAAACAGCACTTTTCCTGGTCATGAACTTTAATTTGGCAAGCCAAGAAAGCTTAAATCTATTATAGTTCTGGGGCACACCGCGAAAGAGACACTTACCAACTATTCGCATGCTCACCTGTATAGATGCTATCGAATAATCTTCGCGCGTCACTTGGAATGGGAACAATTGAAGAGAGAATCTCCACAACCTTCAGCCATCAGGTTAAGCGCATCTCCGACCTCGTGCGTCCACACAAAACGTTCCTATAACGAAGTGATACTTTACCGCAAAAACTTTCCAACCTCATTACAAGGTAACGATAGTTGCCCGGGAACTTTTAATTGAATCCATAAATTTCCCTCCTTGCTTAACCGTCACTCATTCTCCTTGCAATGGATCTCTGTCCTGTGCCCATATTTCGGTCACTCGGCCCTAAAACTGACGAAAAGCTTCGTGCCTGGTCCCTGTTCTCGAAGGTTTTCGGCATCTGAGGTGATGTTATTGCAATGCGAAGACAAGAACACTTTCAGGACGGTGTTACTGCACCGGCCAGTAGAAGGAAACCACCTAACTAGTGGCTGATGGGTCCGGGCCGCCTTAGAACGGTGAAGGTGTAGCTTTTCGGTTTAGCTTTTCAGCACACCGTGTCGACAACTTAAGCGCCTTTGGCTGTTTTGATAATTGAATAAATTTTTGTTTCATCAAGCGCTTACGAGTCGTTGTGGCTTTGATATTTATTTAAAAACAAGATGCTCTTCAATCACAAGCACAGAAGAGCAGGAGCGTTTCATTACAGAAAATTGTTTCAAACGAAGAGAGAACATTAAATTCCATTTACAGCTGTGCACTAGTTTGAAAATGTATCTTTGCGTTTTGGGAATAGGAAAAACGCAACTTTTCCTTCACACACACTGGCAAAGGGGTTGTGCCTTTGGGGATGCCGTCCTTACCTTCCCTTACGTAATGCGGTACATTTTCTTCCACAAGGTAGCGGATAAACTTTCTGCAACATTTTTACGTTCCGTGTGCACACACCTTGTGCGTCAAGTACGGTGGAAATTATTCCACGAAAAAAAGGAAACTAAATTCACCCTGAAACTAGTGCAGCTCGAAATACCTAGTATTTTGTAGCGTTACCGGCTAAATGCATAAACATTACAGCGCACCTGCCATCATCCGGCCAAATCCTGAGAGTTTTACTAATGCCCTAGTGTGCGGGACGCGCGCGCGAGTGTAAATAGTTATGCAAAGTGGAACAGAAATGTATAAATATTGATTTTAAGTGAAGTGGGAAGTGTAGTTTGTTTTTATTTATGAAAGTTCATTTTGTTCCATAGCTCTAAAGCCCTTGACAGTGACATAAAGGTTTCAGGTCGTAAAACTGGATAAAAAAGCAGGTGATCTGTTCGTTTATGCGGGCGTAAATGCGGTTCGGAGGAAACGCAAATGCGGTTCGTAGTTTAATGATGGGGATTATATTTAACACATTTTTAAACGAACTATTCATTCGAAAGACAAAAAAAATGCCAGCAACATAATGGAAATCCTTTATAAATGTTGAAAAAATCGGGTTTAACTGTTAGGCTGCTCTATGAATCTCCATCGTTCTGCTTTGAATAAACTTTTTAAACTTTTCCGGCCACACGCTGGTTTTGCAGCAATCGAACGTTTTGTTTTAACTTAATTAAATTTCTACTCAACCGTCATCACAGCTGGCACAATGCATTTGTAATGGCTTTTAAAGGAAGCTTTTGTTTTCCCCGAAAGCTTCACAGTGAGTGTGTCATTCTAAGTGTCATTCGCATTTCCTGGAACAAAAAAATTCGTACAAACGGACGAGGCAAAAAAAGTACAGAAGGACGCGCTCTTTGCAAAATCATGCCATGTGCCTGGGAGTTAATTAGAAATTTCTAAACAAAATTCATCTATCAATCAGCATCGAGCGAGCGAGAGTTTTATCAATTGTTCAAGGGAGGAGTGTTGTTTCATTTCCATTAAGTGGCTTGTGAGTTATCTTGAAGCTGTTGATTCGCAGTTAGTCTTTACCACATATGAATCATTTGTGATTATTAAAAAGCCATCAAGACATGTAGAAAATAATATCGAAAGTACATCGAAAATCATTAAAACACCATTAAAATATGTAAAACAGCAAACCCATTTGGTACTGCTTTTGCTCATCACACTTTTATTGCCATGCTTTTATCGCTTTCTCAACAGACGGACCAAATTAGTGTCGTTCTTTAACGACACTAACCGACACTATTGTCGGAACATGGTTGGCACCCCCACATAAAGCTCCGTAAAATTTGACCGACTCATTCCGCCGTTCGGCGAACTGCTACTTCCGGTGCGGTGAGGCTAATAGTTTAATAAACGGTTTGACCATGATTTGATAAAGAAATTATGGTACGACGCTGCTGCGGAATTATGGAAGTTTCTGTACTTCCCGGCCAAACTACGCAAAACTATCAATCATCAGTCTCGGGCTCGGACTGCCGGAAGTTTGGCTACAGTTTGTTTGTTTGTTTGTTGTTCGTGTCGTCCGGAATCCAAAAATAACCTTCAAGGGAGCCAATGTTTTATACATCGTCCGCCCACAGCTACAAAATCTCTTGCAAGCACTGTTACATATGAAAATGAAAATTCAATTAGGCAGCGGAAGCAAACTGGTTTAGCTTGGCAGCTTGAGTTTTCGCATCGATAACGGAGCCCCTTTTCGATTTGGATCGGTCGATCAGATTCGAACCTTGAAAGTTGTCGCGTCATGCGAAATTTCGAAGCTGCAAGCTAATCTAAAATCGGCTCTACAACCGAGGCGGATTCGTTCGTACATTGTGTATAGCTAACGACTCAAATTACGCTCACCGAGTGGTGGTGGAAAATGGAAGCTGGAAGCTGGTCCTTTTGTCGTGGTGTGCTTTTCCGATAAAATTAACATCCATTATCGAGCGGGATGGGCTGAGGGAGGTTTGGAGTTTGGGACAGAGGATGATGCAGCGCGTTTCATTATCGGATTCCGGGGCGGAATATTACTTAATTTGTCTTACTTGGAGAACTTTTCATAAATCATCTTTCAAGATAAATCACGGCACCAATGTGCACGGTATTGGTGTGGTTGTGTGTGAGTGTGTCTCTTTCCGTTCCATTGGCAATGAGATGTAGCGAGCTAATGAAATATTGATTTGTACGATTCGGATGTTACGTTCATTTACAGCTAGTTTCGGTTTGTTTCTGTACGGTGTATGCTATTTGACTTCTGTGACTAATTAACTAAGGGTTTTCTAAGAAAAAAATTGGCTAAAAACAAGCAATTTACTATCCAAACCTGATCAATATTACATTGCCCACAGTATAGAGTTGTGAAATTCGAGCTGATAAATACTCCTACGTCCGAAAAAGGCAAACGTCCGTGTTTCCTTCATTCATTCCATGGTTTTACAAGACAGCAACTGCTTAAGTGCGTTGACGGATAGTCCAATCCAACCGTCGATGAGGATGCCCCATGATGGGGACATTAATTTTCCCTTCCTTCTGTTTGTTAAGTCGACGTTTTTACACGTGGGACCAGCCGCAGTAGCTCATTTTACAATGATTGAGCTGTTGCTGGTTTATTGATAAATCAAACAGTTTCATCACATGGACCAGAGTTACATCATCAAGCTGGGCCCCATTGTGGGTGGTGAAGGTTTTTTGTTCACTACAGTTGTTTATCATTTGAAGGTAAAGGTATTTATAGTGACAAATACCTTCACCATTAATGGTAAACACATTAGAGGAATGGATGTATTTCGGAAAAAGTTTTTAATTATTTATAGTATTTCCAGGTTCTTGGGTATACATCGTGTTAGCTTAACTATTAATTATATCTATACTGCCCTTCTAAATGGCCATAGCTAAAGAACTAGATTCATCCAAAAATTCATGGAATCATTTCCATCTTAAATAGGATCAATAGTTTCGTTAAGAAAATAAACAGAACTGCTTTCTGCAGACAGCAAAACTAATTACAAGAACTCACATGTATTCCATCAATCTTGCAATATTCAGCACTGGGTGGTAAGTTTGACCTCAAATGATTTCATCGCTGATGAAGGAAAAGAAAGGGAGCAAAAATAGAAAGAATCTCTGAAAGACCATGCGATGGTCGGCTCAGCGTGGACTAATACGAAAAGTTTTCCATCGATTTTTCCTATCGTTTATCATTTAGGAGTTAGCTGACAGAAGTAAAGAGCGTGTGGAGCTCGATTGTGTGATGGAGTTAAATTAATCGGTATTACTAAAAATAAGGAAATTGTATAATCTGATTTATTTGTACCTAATTTTCGACGAATTACTTTCATCATGTACAATGTTTATTAGCCCTTTTTTAAAGCGATGACAAGTTTGATATCCTCCATTAAGTCGTATCAATTACTGGGTACGTGTATGCTTGCCAGAAAGGGTAGATAAAAATCGAAAACGACAATATGATTGCAATTTGTCACGAATTTATTGGATTCAGTTTTGTGCGGCCTAGCGTTCGGGGAAATCAAGTGTGATGGGACGCAACAATTTAAATATGCGAAACGATTTTCTGCACGGCTAATGATGATGGATCGCTGTTGATAATTGGAATCGTTAGCTAATTTTTCATTTACGAACGTGCAAAAGTAGCAGCTCATCAGCAGCTGTGTGTTGTGTGCTCATTTTTTACCGTCCAATTTGTGATGCCGGGCGCATACAGAGAGGGTGATAGGTTACGTTTAATTTTAATTAAAACAAACTACAAATCAATTCGGGTGGAAAATTGTCCGGATATGAGTAAGGGAAGAAAAAACTGACATTATGGGTGGGTTTTTGTATCATCGCGTTTGTTAATATGAGCATGAAAACAAGCCTAAAAACATTTTCATCGATGTTCTAGATAAGTATAAAGCAGCAAAACAGTTAACCAGATTCGAGTAACGCTCAAGCAACTCAAAGGAAGCGTTCCATTTGGAGTCTAACATTCTTGCGCTCAAAATACTCAAATGACTTTCACTTCACGTACGCCTCGACACTTCTTAACGACTCAACAACATTCACAGGCAAACACATATTTCCAGTATTCCGGCTCGTTGCGCTCGGCTGTATAATTGTGCAAACAAAAGGCACAAATCGAGTATAGTGTGATTCCAGCCCAAAACTAAGGTGCCCAATCGAGCCTCAAACACATTAAAAAGGGTAGGGAGGGATATGATAGGTGAGGAAAATATTTTGGCACTGAATACTTTCCGGCAGACATTCCCAGAATGCTTGATATTGTTGGTGAAAATGCGTACGTAGCATATTCACACACTGAGGGAAAGATAATGGGCGATGGCAGTGCAGGGCTATGGATCCGTACAGTCGTCACGGATGGTTCACATTACGCACTCCGCAAGATGTTCGTCTAGCATTAACGTAAATAAGACTCATTCTTTTGCTGGAATTCAGGCATTCGTTTCGCTTTCGCGTTTTGTCCATCAGCTTTAAAGATGGTGGTCGTTTGCCAATTTTTAATTATTACTAGAGAACTAAACCGTTTTATAACGAGTTCACAAAATAGAGAATTCTGTGTACAAATTCCTTCCTTAACTATACACACATTAAATAATATTCCCCTAAGCACCTTTCATGCATTGCACTGTCAATTTTTACCTACTGATGTAAGGTCTTTCCCATTGCACAGTCCTAAACAAACCACCCCACAGAAAAGCTTTCATCTTTACCACACTTTACTGATCACAACCTACCGATAGGCTGACTGACGAACGATGATGGTTGAGAACGGTGCATACACATCCGTAAGGATGCGTCATGGCGTTTATTAATTAACCTTAGGTGCGTGCCTACCTTCCCTCGGTTCTCTCGACCCCTTTTCTCAGAACTTGCTAGCGATTATACTGCGCTTTTGTGAGATGAATCTGTGTACCTTTCCGTAAAACGAGGCTTCAATCTTGGGACCGACGTAACCGGAAAGGATGATAATGAAATGTGTGATGCCACCGCGCCGCACAATGGCCGCTTACCTGTGCCAAAGTATGTGCTGAACTGTCCGCTGTTTTGAGTCCAGGAAATCGATAGAATATTTTGCAGATTACAAACCCTCGTACGTGGCCACGAAGCCATTGTTGTTGTTGTTGTTGCCGTTGCAAGAGCGAACAGAGTTGTTGCGTTGACATGTTGCAAGCAAATCCTTCTCCATCACTTCCGACCCCCTATTTTGGTCAGAGATGGGGATGCTTTGTGTTCGTGGTGTTTAGGATCTTCGGTCCCTGATTCTCGCGCGTAAGGGCTCCGGTACTTTAGACCGGAACGTGACACAGTCGGGTTGGGAAAGATTTATCGTCACGTCGGTGGTCCTTTTCACCTGCTTTGGGACCGGTTTAATTTGTCGAGCAACAAATTTCACCGCACAGGATCCGGTGCGGTACGCATTCGGCCCTTAATGTGTGCTTGTGTATGTTTCTGACGCAGGTGACATTCATTCGTCAGTAATGATAAATCCTTCCGGGGATTGGGACAGTGCTACGGGCTAGGCTTTGGAAATAACGATGGAAAGGTTGTGATTGAACTGAAGATATATGAACGAGAAAATACTACTGAGAAAAGTGATTCTTTGAAAGATAAAACAGGTCCTGAAGACATATTGCTAACGTATGACGAAAAAAGATATTATTGCTCTTTTTAAAATAAATATTGGAATAAATAAAATCTCACTTGATTTTACATACTAGTAGAAGAACAATTATTCATCGTACTATAATATAATCCAGTCCTTCGTACATATATTACAACTGAAGTTTTCAGCAGGTATGTTATTTTACTCAACCAAGATCCTCTTGAAACGCCTTTTGGATTTCGTTATTTTGCACGTTCATCAAACCATCATACTTCCGAGAATATTTATTTCAATTGCAGCTGCCCATTTCACGTCTTTCCGCACAATTTTCAGTGAATATATTGTAATACACCAATGCACCGATGTGTCAATTCCACAATTTGCACCTAACTTAACGCTGATGACCTTTCGAGCTATACGCCACCGGATCACCACCCGCTGTTCAGTGATACAGCTTTACGATGACGCTTGATGTAGAAGGTCGGCCCATTTGTTTCCGAGAGACTTCATTTGACACGATTTCTTTGTTGGATGTTCTTCTATGTTCAGCCGATCGGCTCAGTCCCACGAGACACACGTCAGCACCATAGAAAGCAGGAGTTTACTTCGTCGAAATTTATTCCATCAACCAGGACAGGATTTCAAACGACTGCTGATGTTTGCAAACCATTATCGGAAATCAATCGTACATGTGTCTGATTTCTAGCTTAGGGGCAGGGGTGCTGTGGAAATGGATTGTGGGGCACGATCAACATTAGGACCCGGACGGCCTTCCTTCGCGCTAACCTATGCGTGACCCGCAAGCAATGTCGTCCATGTTGCACCTTTTGGGGCATGATGGATCAAGACGGAAGGGTTTTATGTTGTCTGAAACATTGCCACAGCCTAAACTGCAGCTGTAATACATACTAAATAGGACGGACTTTGCCCTCGTACCGACATGTCACAATTATAGTCTGGGGAAGCTCACTTTTAAATAAAATTACTTCACGATACTCATAAAGAATTCTATGAAGAGTAAATATGGTTTGCAATAAATGTGTACATAGCTTCGTTTCGTAACTCAAAAAACAACTCAACCTATATACACATTTGCACACCAATTCATTGATGCTGCTAAAACTCTACAGCTTACCAACAAGACCACTTTACAGTGTCATTGCAGTAAAGTTTCAGTGAAACGAAACTTCCATTGCATATTCAACAAACCGTTAGAAAACAACTATCCTCGGTGCGGGTAAGAACCTTCAATCTTCATTCAAACCCACAACAGCAACAGTCCGATTCCGTTTGGTTCTTGTTTATTTGTCGTTTTTCTTTTTAGTTGCAACGTGCACAATTTTCTAGCTATTTACCATGGTCAAAGTTCGTCCTGCTGAAGCCTGGTCTGTCTCTGTTCCAAAGGTACGCTTTGATTGGCTTTTCATGGTCACCTTTTAGCTTTCTCTTCCGGCTTCCTTCCGGCTTTCGATTGGACCGATGTTCCGTTCTATCTTCATTGACCAGCAATGACCAAAAGTATGTGTGTGTGTGTGTGTGTGTGCGTGTGTGTTTTTTTTTCAATTCTTTGCCACACGTAACATGTTTCGATAACATTCTCTCGGTCAGCGTTCCATTCATGAGCTCAGAAGCACGCCTTCGGTTGGCTGGTACGTGCGACTTTTTATTGCCCCTTTTCGACTTGGGTTGTCCCCAGATGGGGAAGCCGAACTGAGCGAACTCCTCGAGAACACAGATCGTCAGTTTGCAACGGCAGCACCATCGCTATTACTATCATAATCAACTTTATCGTTATCATCAACATCATCATCGTCGTCGGTGTATCGTAATTGTGGCTGTCAATCGATTTGCCGAGGTTTCAAAAGGCGTCTCGCTGACAGAAGAAGTCTCAGACAGTCGTCAGCGAGATTTAAGATGTGTAATGTATGAGGAAAGATTTATTGCATCGCTTGAGTGAAGGCAAGAAGGTCCAATTGGAAAGATTATTAAAATTGCCATTACCTCGAGCTCTGCACGTGAGCCTGATGAGATTGAGTGAAACGCAATAAGTATATTAATTTGGTTTTATTTTCGTGCCTTTCGCTATGACACCTGAAATGGAACGATGTCGTTAAAGCAATCCAAGAACACCTTTTCAAGCTCCAAAACTTTTTTTTTTATAGAAAGCCCTTCATATCAATCCACATTGCACCATATGTTTGCTATCCATAGTAGTAAAGATATAGACCAGACAACTAGGAAATTGGAGCATAATGGATTTATGACACGAACGTCATGTCTCGCCTTCGTTTCGTTGCTCTCCGCACACCGTGCCCTTTCTTGGCATAGTCCGATCGATAGCTTTCAATGATCGAACGGCAATTGATACGAAATTCTGCGAAAAAATCTCGACTCATTCACTCGGCTTCAGCAAATCCTCCATGGAAACCTAGAAAGCGAGGCCAATCAATGATACACAGCATTTCGGTGAATGCGTTGTTGTGTTGATGTTCTCATTCCATCGTGACACCCGAAGAGCATGAGAAGGAGAGATCTTCCGTAGATCATTGAACTAAAGCCGAATCATATTTCAATGATTCTAGGACGACAATTGGGCACTGGAAGTCTGGCCATGCTAGGGCTAAAATAAAGTTTCACAACATTCTTTGCACATCGAGAAGCGGAAACTCTGATTGCGAAAAGCGTACGATAGTGAACCGGGATGAGTTTTCACTTTTTTCGACTTTTGGGAATTTGCGAATGTTATTCTTATTGATCGGCGTGAAGAGTGAGTATGACAAATATTGATCAAAAAATGAAGTAAGAGAAACAAGTCTATATCTTTAAACGGATTTTTATACATCGTTAGTTTCATATAACTGATGAAATATGTTGTTCTAAGCGCTTATGTCCTAAATAAAGTAAGATTTTATCTATTTTTACATAGGAACTACCCAACATACTCCTCCTAAACAAAACAAGTTTCTCAAACAACCTGCAAGCGTCAGAAGTTTATCCACAAATTAATCGTTACTGTGCTGTCGTAACACTAATTCAGCTCATTTTTGGTTGACAATAAACTCCTATCGCCCACTGCTCTCCAGAACGTCTAGCCAACAATCAAACCGACGCTAGAAAATGGCAAAGCATCTTTTCGTTCGCATGTTTGCTCGAGCTGGCCGGCCGATGTGTTTGTTTTGTCCATCGGAAAGCTCTGTGGCTCTGTGGAAAGCGTCTGTGTGTACCATTCGGATTTGGCGACCTGATTTTATTGACAGGAAAGCGTAATCATTCCCGCCCGACAAAACGGGAAACGCTCCTGCCCCTAATCACAGTGTCGGCATCTTCCCTTATTGGTGCTATCAAAAATATACAGCCTCAACAAACAACCACTTGAGTTTGGTAGTTTTCGTCCGGGATGTGACGACCATTCGTTCGCCTGCAACCTGCAGCCTCGAACCCCAAGGCATGGGGCAAAATAAATAGTGTCAGTGCCTCCCTTGCAGAGAAGTGCGAGGGAAAATGGCGCAATTTATTTCAATAACAGCATTGCTTCCGGTTGCTTTTCGGTGGGTGGCAAGTCTTTCGGGAGCAGGAAATGGAACCTCACGAGCAGGAAGCTCTCGACAAGCCTTTGAAGAGGGAGCAACGGTGAGCCTATTGGTTTGTTTGCCATCTTGTTGCCATCTTTTGCAGACGATTGCCTGGTAACACTGCCCGGGCAGGGTGCACAAAACACAAAAGCAAACACGATAACGAACGGAACCCGTGTTTCCAATGGTTAAAATATTAACTTTTCAACTTTATGACCATGACCGGACTACAGCCGGAAGAAGTGTGCCATTAATCGGAAAAATAGGGGAAAGACGAACGATCGTATTAGCAGGGTAAGCTTTAAATTCATACTTTAAGTGAAACATTTGTTCATTAGACACATCCACAATATTGATCTTATTGTAAGCAATACGGCCTTTTTGGACCGTTCCTCCTGAATAAAAAAAGTGATTGCTTACAAAATAGATAGAACTGTTGATACAAATTGGAAAGGTTCAATCAAATGCTTTTTTTTAAGGCACACCTAGATCGATCGTTTGAACATTGTTCCAAGAAGCGATGGTTTATAGACTTCGAACGTTCGCGAATAACCGCCAAAATCCTTCCAAAATTTGAACTTACAAGAAGGCATGGTATTTCAGTGAATTACTATCAGAAAATGTTATCCTACCACGAACCGAATCGTTCAGTACAGTTTTTTGCCGACTCTTTACAGAAGAGTTTTCTTTGTTTGTTGGGTTGTACATAGTAGACGCTGAAGTAAATCGCACCGAACAAAAGACGAACAAAATAGAAAGCTTATTGCTAAGCATTTTGCCTTTAATTTTAATAAGCAGACGAGCAGCCACGTGTACTATCGATGCCGTACATTGTCACGTCGTTTCGCAGAACCGTCTTTATGTTCAATTTAACATTTTATTCAATATACTACCGTATTTACTGTTCAAAGGAAATTAAGTTTACAATACAAGGACCCAGTGAAGTATAAAAAACACAATATTAATCTCCAGCCTATTTTTATATCATCATTATTGTGTGAAACATTAATATGACGTTATTACTATCTACAGAATGACATCATTCATAACATGCATCATGGGATTAGCTTTGTCATCGAGTCGAAACGGTTTCCAGATCCATCTTTTCCTTTGCACATCATTGTGTACATCGCTCGGCTGCATAAGCGTACCGGGAAGGAGTAACACAAATATACCCTGTCAAAGCATTCCTACGCCCAGTGTGGTTATGCTTTGTTTGAAGTAACGATCCTTTTGCTGCTTGCCCTTAATTTTCCTGTTTATGGAAACCTTTCCCTTCACAACGAATGGAGTAAAAGCAACAACTCAATGGCCATTTATGTGGTGAGCCCTAAATGGATAACAAATAGCATGCGGCCCGAAACCGAACCGGAACTCACTTCGGTGGGAGTGGAACCGAATCCAATCGTCGACCAATGTTCCCTTTATTCCAATGAACCGTGTCAACCTATCTGAGGCAAAGAATGGCCATGTTGTAAGCGTGTGCCATTGTAAGAAAGGTTCCCAATTCGTGTTTGGTTGGATTAAGTCGACCCAATGAGTGATATGTTGATGCGGTATCAACGTTGACCATTCATTAGCTTTGTTGATGATGTTCGGGAATTGAAAGCAACATAATATTATTTCGTGTCCGTGTCGTTCATTCGCAAATATTGTTTTATGAGTTTTTGTAAACAAATTGAATCACACCATACACGTTTTGGTCCAAAATCAACACATTCACTCAGATCGTTTGTTCTCACAAGCACGTTTGTCGCGTCTGAAGGCAACCCAAAACTAATTTCGCCAAGTTTTTTCAACCCACTTTGGCGTCATTCAGGCGTCGTTTGACAGTAAAAATCGATCCACTATACCATTTCTACGAGTGAGCGTATGTGTTTTTTGTTGGTGTTGTTGTTAAACATTGCAACCTTCACTTCCCTTTAATGACGTATGACGTCCGATACGTAATCGAAAAATCATTGATCGTGCTAATCTTGAGCGATGGCAATTCAGGGTGGGGAAGGGAGTTGTAATGCTTGTCGAAGTGAAAAACATCTCCTGACGACGGAACGACTCCACGAACTCGACAGAGGACCGCAGTGTCAGGTACGCGCGTGTGTGTCTGTGCTTTTGTTACAATTTCAACTTTCCCAACACGGTGAAATAAGTGTTGGGAGGAGAGGCGAAGATGTAAAACCATCCATCGCATCACTCGCCATCCATGATCAACGAGACGAGGAGCGTGCTTCAATATCGGCATTGGACAGCAGCAGCACTACCACCATCACCGTTCGACGACGGAATCGATTGAAAAGCATTAAATATGCAAAGCGAAAGCAACGTTTAACCCCGAGCCGAGCTTCATTCTGTAAAATAGCGCGAGGGGATAAGGGAGAAGAAGTGTTTGAAAGGCAGTGAAAACGGGGTTCTCCTACTTCGGGCGATTCCGGTGCCTCGATACGTTCACAAGCCGCACGACAAGTGTTTTCGGATTAGCGCTCGCTTTTGGAGTACCGTGGGTCCATGGGTTAACCTTGGGACGGGCCCATAAATATGGAAGCGTCTTATGCTTTTGCTAGTTTTCAAGTGCCAAGGAAGTAGGCAGCTTTGGGAAGAAAAAAAATCCCTACACATACATCGGGCAGATCAAATTCTTCTTCATCGGATCGGAGGGTTTGGGTAGAGCTTGAAGCGGAGTTTTAAGCTAACGAGTGGAACGGACCTTCAGCAAGAGCAGCGCACAAGCAAGAGAGCACTCACAACCGATTAAGACGGCACCAAGTGGTGGCGTTTTCCGCTTCTCGAAAGGCATTAACAACAACGATAAGGCCGGCAAAGGAAAAAGGGGAAAGTGAGAGAAAGATAATGGCAAATTACAATAGCAGCATCAATAGCTGCCGTAACATGCGCTTTTTCTATGCGTGTGTGTGTAACAAATTTCCTCCATAAAGACGATTTATGCCACTTAAAGGGCAATATGAGCTTTCGCTTTAACGAAGTCTGAGTCCGTTTTGAGCTCGTGTATGTGCATGTGCGTGTAAGTTTATATTTTCTTCATCAAAACGAGCAGCTTAATTAGCTTTGCTAGACTAAAATCAATTCCGGCGAGATAAGTGGCCATTTTTTGTGCTTACAATACATAGGTAATTTAGATGAATCAGATTTGTTTCAATTAGAAACATATGAGATACGGAAAAGGCATGGAAGAAGAGCAGAGAGAAACTTAAAAAAAAAACTTGTACAAATGGACATAATTAATCATCATGAAAGCATTGTCAAATTAAAGTGATGACTGTAGATCAACCTTACCGCACAGAAAGTAACGTCTAACAGGTTCATAAACCTAGCCCTTCCCTTTCCCCATGCATTATTTCCCATTTTTATTACGAGCGCCGGCAGCCCAAAACCTCAACCATACCGTCATAAATTAAAACAAGCATAGAATATGCAATAACTCTAAACATATCTTTCGCCGGTACTGGTCCATTTGCCATTGCCTCGCTCTGAATCGTGCACACTACCGTCCCACTGTGTCATAAAAATGTTATTCCGAGCATCAAATTAATTTTCACGAAAGCTTGCACTTTGTGTACCCCACTCGACAGATTCATTGACATTTTTTCCGCCTGCTATCCAGTACCGAACGCCGTGAACGTGAAGTGAACCAGGCCATTTAATTTTCCTCTATCCCACTCGAGACCCCCAAATCGGAGGAAATAGTCCGTGATTTTTGGTTGTTGAGCGCTTGAAAAAACACTCGCGCACAAAAACACATTTCGCCTTATAAAAGTGGCCGGGTCCTTCTCTCCCCCCGGTACGACACCGCACTAACATATATTCTTGCTTGCCATTTCTAACACATTTAATTAAGCGTACCCAAACGCGTACCGCGGTCTCTCGATGGCATAAAACCACCATTTATGTGAGCCGGGAATCATTCCCTGCTCGCATGCGGTCCCAGGACTGGGTTTCGTTTTCTTTCGCCTCTTTCCCAGGAACCGCGACAAACCGACCTCTCTTCCCTATGATCATGGTGACGCAATCAAACGGTTACCGGTGTCACTGCGAAACACCGAAATAACAGTAACAGTGGCTGGTTTTGGGCCTGTTGAGATTTGAATGGAAGCCGAAAGGTACGAGCAAAATGGCAGAAAAGACAGCAAAAAAAAGGGAAAACGCCAGACCGAACGTGTGGCATATTTCATCCGTAGGACTTGCTTTATGAAAATCTGCCACCGACGTTTGTGCGCTCTTGGGTGACTTTTCGCAGCGTACCTTCATTTTTTATTTATTATTTATGTGCTGCTCGCGGAACGACATTTGTAGGCGCAAATGCAAACGTGTCGTGTGACGGTTCTGGTTGTCTGTAAAGTTTCTTCTTTGGTTTCAGGGATAATGTTTCTGGTAAGCAAAAAAAAACTGTGAACATTAGCATTAGTTGGGTACGAAAGCAACACTAGCCACGTCGAGAAAGCATTTGCATTCGGGGAAATAATGGCTATCAAGGGTTGCAGAAGGCTGCCGTATCCTATTGCTAGAGAAGAACGATTTCTCCATTAAATCAAACATTCGAGTGTTTCTGTTGAATTGGTTGATTATCTCTCAGCTGAACCTCTTGTCTGGCTGATTGTTTGCTTCTAATGAATCAACCTTCGCTGAGTAAATATTTTTGTAGGTGCGTAAAGTGATTCAGACAAACATGGTTTTGTCTCTTTTGTTGACGTTGATGCTTTTTAATAAGTGCCCTTTGTGGGTGAAAATTTCGTGCTACGAATAATGTCGTACTTTTTGAGAGAAGTGTGGTGCCATTTATTAAAGTCATTAACAGATGCCATCACGCAATGTACATAGCATACATTTGAGCGTTTCTCCGTATAGTTCATGCACTTGTAGCATCTAAATATAGGCAGCGTGAATGACAAATTGAAGTGCTCACAGTAATCCCTCAGTACAGAATTGTAAATAACGAATCCTTCCATACTTTGAACTGCTCGCGAAAAGGTGTCCGACTTGGCACTGCCCTGCACTCCAGATGTCCGCGAGTGTGACATTATGAAGGCCAAACTACAATCACAGAATTACGCGTCCGGACCTAGGTCTCGTCTGTCCAAACATCGCCGCTTGGTTGCGGGACTAAACAACAATCTCTCAGTCAATTGAACCGGTGTCCCTCGCTTCCTAAGGGTAATTGGAGCATTGGCACAGCTCTACGTCCGTTTCAAAGCCACCCTCCCTCAATCTGGAGAAAACTTTATTCGCTGGCTTAGCGAAAGTCCAGCGACAGCGAAACGGGAAAGTTCAGCGAGCACATGGGCAATGTGATCGACCGATACTAATCAGAGACTGCGAGACGGGATGGAACGATGCATCGTTCCACGAACGCCGAACGTAAAGTCAGAACTTGTTGAGGGCACCCGCGTGAGTACCGAGTTTCCCAATTCTGCCGCCAGCTTCGGACATCAGCCAGAACTGACGCCGTCTAATCCAATTGGACATTGGCCGGGAGTACATTACGGTGCTGGTGGCATAAAAATTGGCTTCCCCTCGTTGAGGGGGATCGCGTTGGGAGGGTCTGGCGGAGTAGCTCCCGGTTCATGTTTAGCCCACGTCAGCAGTTTCGAGTGCGATCTGGTAGGCTTTCCGAGCGTGTATGCTGGATCCCCTTCCTCCTGCCCTCTACACCAAAACTAGGCCACTGGTGACTGCGGACATGACGTGCGCATTCGATAGCCAGCACAGTAACTGTCCATCTGTCGCCTTTCCAGTAGCGGCTGCCATCGTCTTCGGTTTCCGGTTTCGGCAGATCTGCCCCTGTTGTTCCGCGTTTACAGTTGCCAGCTTGAACGCTTGACTTCAGTCGAGCGAAAAGTCCCCTCTAGAATATCGATGCTGCTACTGCTGTGTCGCCACTAGCATGTGCTTCCGAAAAAAGGGGATTACACGTTTGGGCTTTTTTTCGGCTTCCTTGCTCTACTTCTTCTTCTTCCTCTCACTGTTTTGGTGATGATTTTCCTGTGCGGTTGTAAACCCTCCCGAAAATCACACCGCAGACACAACGCAAAACGAGAACAATACGATTCACCATTGCTGCCCGAGCGCTGTCGAAATGAAATGCGAAATATTGCCCAGTGAGGCGGAAACCGTCAAACAGTGATTTATTTCGACGACCACGTCTGTGCGGCGCTACGGTATTCACGGAACGTGTGACGCTGTTTGGCCCATATTTTGCTGCTTACTGCCGAAGTGTTTGTTGACCATCGTTATGAATTGTAAGTGTCGATTTCGGGATGGGAATGGTTTCCTTTCTCTCTCTCTCTCTCTCTCTCTCTCTCTCTCTCTCTCTCTCCCTCTCTCTCTCTCTCCCTCTTTCTCTTTCTAGTCTCATTTCTGTTCTTCCGTTACACGCCCCGGGGAAGATAACGATGTGGTTTCGCCCAAGCAATTTTATGAAATTGGCCAACACGGAAAAGCCTGCGGATGGACACCAACGCCAGAAGTGCCGGAAACTTCCTTCGAGCACATCTCTGTGGATGTGTTTTCTGCAGTCTTGCATACTTGCACGATAATTGCTTTGCTGTTACATGAAATGTTCATTTATTTTCAATTCTTATCACAAATATATATCTATACATTAAAAAAAATGCGTCTTCTTAACACATACTGATATTTTAGATATGTTTCTGTTTGATTATGCTTTCCAAATACAGTCATTCATTGTTTTTTTTTTAATATATCCATGACCTTTGATATCGGGAACAACAAAAAAGGGAATAAGGATAATCATTTCCATGCCGTGGCGGATCATTCATAATCTATTTAATTCAAAAATCTGATGCTCTATTTGAATTTCGTCGAATTGTGTATTGGTTTAAATATTTTGATTTGAATGCTCCTATGATCTTTTCTTTCATAGAGAATTTATAGCAAAAAAAGGTAATTAGTTCATTCTTAAAAACGGAAAGAACAAAACAGAATTTACAAAACCAACGAGAACGAGTGCTGGGAATAATAATTTTAAAAATCAACGGGAAACAAGATGGAGGCGCCAGGTACATTGAACTTATGTTGTTTCATACAAATATATACATGCCTTAACGAAAAAAAGAGGAATAGGTAATAACCAGCGAGTTCGTTTAATCAGCATCCATCAAGCCCTATTACATGTCTATTCCTGAAAGCTTCACTCGCTACACAGCACGTGCTACAGCAGCACTTTCGCTAACAAACCATCATCGTCAGCTGACGCTCACTCATTCATGTTTAGACAACTATTCCACAAAACACTGCCTCGTGTCTCTCGTGAGTGTTTATGCGTGAAGCCCCAGCAACCACCATCACGAAACTGTCAGCTGATTTTCAAAGGTACGTACTCACACAATTTTAGTACAACACCGACACTCACCGTGGTCGTGGAAAATGCGCGGGACCTACCGTGAGTGCCTGTTGAGTGCCCAGTGAAGTAGGAATCGGTAACTAAACGGTTTGATCCTAGCGCAGAGCACCGTCAGTGCGAATCGAGCGGTTTCTGTCGATGTTTGCAAATCGGTCTCCGTACGCAACGTATTCCTTCGAGCAAGTGGCACAGTAACGAGCGGTTGTTTTTTTTCGGTTTTGGCTTAAAGCGCTGGAAGGTGAAAGCGGTGAGCTGCTACGGGTCCAGCTTAACGATTGTCGTCGGTGCGAAGGTTGTTTACCGGAAACGGTGGTGCTGGCATTGATGTTGGATTACTGTCGTGTCGAATCATTGTTAAAGTGGATCAAACATCAGTTCGATATCGGTGGTAAAACGGTTTAAGGCAATACATTAAGGTTGCTAGATCATCAATTATCAGCAGCGTCTAGTTGCAGATTGTTGATGAGCTGCATGAAATTATCGACGGAATAAACAACAACAATTGAGGCTGTGTTGTGAAGCAGTTCGAGGAATATTTTGCGCGGATTGTTTTTACCAATGAATAACAGTGATGTAATAGGTGAGGTCAATCCATTTACTTCATGAAAAAAGCTATAAATTCACACCTAATCTTATGAATACATAAAAGCGTACTCCAGTGTTGTGCTTATGTGAAAAGTCCAGTTAATAATTGTACCAAGTGAATACATTGTATTAAAGTTTTTACAGCCGCATTCAACAACAGGATTGATGCATTAATGATAAATTTTGAATCGACCGCATTTGACAATCTATCTGTACAGAATGCGTTACGTTTGCACTAGTAATTTCTCGACACCGTGTTGTATTTTGCAACTGATAAAAATCATGCAAGAATTTCAGTGCTAAAACATAGTTTCAAAGACGGAAAACATATTGGATAACACACAACAAGTAAGTAGCGCTAACTAACAATCCCATAACACCATTTTAAAACTAATTTTCGTCAAATCCACTAAGTAGGACACTACATTCTAACAGCGTTTTATGTTATTGATGTACAACTTTTATTTCTTTTCGATTAGCATATTTTCGATGAAATTTTCCCTCGCGTCCCTTTAAGCATCCATCCGAAACATTCGGTGGGATAACGGAAACTACAGATTCGCTGAAAGAGCAAATTGATTATGTTATGTTAATGCGGGCACGTACTCTATAAGAGTGTCTATTGATGTTTCTTCCCAGCCGAAGGACAATTCGAAGGTGGAGCGTGTCGATGTGTATGTTTGTGAATGTGTGTGTGAGAGAGCCAGTTTGAACTACTATTTGTTAGCAGCAGCGGCAGGAGTGTCCTATGCGACTGATAAAGGTGACGCTCGTGGGCGTTATGATTGGATACAAATGATTTTCAACAAGGCGAATGAAGCTATGGAAATTGTTAGGAATCGAATTAGCATAAATTATCGAACGATAAACCGTAACCGTATATGGTTTGTATTATTTTGGGATAATCAACTGCATGCTTGTTTATGATATAGTATGCTAAAACAACTGGCTTTTTTCATTGAACAAACAACTCATGTACTGTTTGTCGTTTTTATTGATTATTTTATCAAAGATTCATTGTTAGATTAAACATTAAAACACTTTAAAGAAATCAGATCCTTCTGCTTGTAACCGATATGTACGATCGATGCCTTAAGCACAACACTACGCATCCACTAGTCTATCACATACCACTTAAACGAGCTTCACATCTGTTTGTGTTCGGATACACTTTCTCGGTGCGTTTTCCATGAATGGATTATACTGCCTTTTCCTCTGGCTGTGTGAATGGTAGCTCTTTCCCGCTCGAATTACGGATATCGTGTGAGCACCAGCTGCCTGCCTGTCTTACCCATCCGACAGCACGAATAAAATGTGGCTTGTCTACCCAGCAGGCGCCCTCGACACTACGCTGATGCTGGCTAGGGGGTAGTGCAAAAAAAAACTCGGCGAAACAGACGCCCAAAAAAGCATCAAACCGGCCCAGTACGTTGCAGTCATATGCAAATGCGGACGACGAAAACCATGTACTAGTGGAAACCCGACGCACAGCAGCGTAGTCGTTACGACCGCACGGCTGGTCGAGGATTCGGTCCCGGTTCTCGAATTACCGCGCCAGGTATGACAGTTGTTGCCTGCTCCACGTGAGAGTGTTGTTTAATCATTCCGCTTGCATGTGCTAATCTTTAATTCATCGTAAGTGAAGTGGGCTCGGAAAATACAATTTTGTGTTTCAGTACATGTGTCTTGCGCAAAATCATTCGCATCAAACAGTTCATTCTTTTTATTCGCGCTTTATTTAAACACCGTCAGCAAGCATTCATTGAAAACACTGGCAAAATGGGAAATTAATAACTGCCTTCATCTCTTAAGCTGCAGTTGTGATCAAAGTTGATGCGAAGATTAGCGCCACAGAGCTTAAAGATTAACTCTCATTTCAGTCCTATTCCGCAGAATCGATGGCATTAATTTATCAATTCATTGGTGGTGTTTTAATCTGCCACTGATTGGAAGCACTAGGGGAACAAACAGATATCCCTTCCCACCAGAAGTAAACGTCTCGCCTCAAGCTAAAAGGGGCAGGTTGCGAAGTTTTTCCTCCGTTAATCACAGTTTTAAATCTTTGCCATCTACCAATAAAAAAGCGGAACTTCAATAATCGAAACTTTGGAGGAAACGGCGAACCACCGCAGGACAAACGAATGCGCCAAGTCGAGGGAGTGATAAAATCAACAACTTATTTGGAGTATTGCTTTCCAACCGTAACCGGGGCATTGCTCCTGTGTTTTTCTATGTGTGTGAGTGTTGTTTTTGGCAATGATAACGGTTTTTAGAAAGTTTCTTGCCCAGAAAACACAATCCAACACACCCTTTCCCCCCTAAACGCCTCAGAGCAAGTTGTGTTTGTGTGTGTGTGTGTGTGTGTGTGTGTGTGTGTGTGTGTGTGTGTGTGTGTGTGTGTGTGTGTGTGTGTGTGTGTGTGTGTGTGTGTGTGTGTGTATGTGTGTGTGTGTGTGTGTGTGTGTGTGTGTGTGTGTGTGTGTGTGTGTGTGTGTTGTGTTCGTACGCCTTGCCGCTTCAGTGTTGGAGAAAGTTTACTATAAAAAGTACTAATTTAGAGCTGGGCACATATCGTTGCTGTCGTCATAAGGTGCGAATGATGCTGTCTCATGGAACAGGAAGAAAGAAGGCGCAAAGGTCAGCTTAGAAATTCGGTCTGTTTGGAGTCCATGATGTATTAAAAAAAAAAACAGAATAGAAAACCGATCCCTTTGCCCTGGAGCCAGCTTTCCCGATGTTTATTCGAAATTTTTTGAATGTTTTGCCTGTTCGAGGCTGGTTTAGATTGTTGTGTTGCTAAGTCGCAGTGCCAAAGGTTGCACATCGTGGGCAAAGTTGGGCGCAAAAACAAAGCCATTGAAAATAGCGACATAGTGCCCTTGGCGATACTGTGCCCGTTTTGTTTGTGTTCATTTTATTTCCCTTTTCCTTTGCATTATGATAATGGTCAAAAGTTGTCTAATTATATGAACGACGATCTACACTTAGCCAAACATAGCTGAGAGATCAAGAAGTGTATCCTAGCAACCAATAATCCCTTTCCACAAACATTGGCATCGACCGACGACCCACAAGTCCACGAGGAATGAAAGCAAAGATCTTTCCAAACAAAACGAAAGGCGAGCATGTTTTCGGGACGAACGGCAAGAGCCAAAACAAGGTTGTATCTTAGGCTACCTATTTTTGCATGCTCTTATTAATTCAGTGCGGTAGAAAGTTTTGTTTCTTTGATTGCTTGTTGTGATGCAGAGATTCACACTTTTCTCATTTTCCTCTGGTTTATTTTTTTTCTTTCTCCGACAATCGAGGCCATTGTATTCGGGGAGCTTGTTTCGTCTCACCAGGTTGCAGGAGAGGAACTCTTGCTCTATAATTTATTCAAACGAATGTTTTTGTTCTGGTCTGGATGATTAATTCTGCATCGTGCTGCCAGCTGTCGAACCCGGTTTGATGTGCACAAACAGCAAAATAACATGTCTACACTTACCTGTCGAGCCGAGGTGTCATTCATTTTAAATTATTTATAACACAGTAGCATTGTGCTATGAATCATTAAGCAAACGATCATAATCCCAGCGCATCTTTCCTCTGCACTAATTGTACTCCCATCTAACCACTGCATGTGTGGTGTTTTTTCTGTCTTTTTCAAGAGCTCCAGAGGATGTGCAGAGCTGTTACTGTGGTATGTTGCATCATCGGATCTTTCTACACGGTTGGATGCATAATGGACTCACTACTCGGTGATGGAATGCTGCACGCTACAATGAATAGTGAAACGTGTGTGAAGTTGTTAACATAATTTCAAATTAGTGGTCACATAAGCCTACCGAGCGATCGAGTGGTAATCTTCTCTGTTAGGTGGAATTAGTGATTACCTGCGCTTGAGCTTCACTAGATGTTTGTGTACATGTGCGTGTGCGTGTGTGTGTGAAATAGTAAAATGAATATCCGTACAGTGCCCAATCGAAGATAAAAAATGCAGTTTATCATCGTTGGTGGATTATTCGTACTGGCAAATCTACATTTCAACCATCACAACGCAATGGGTAAGTGTCCCAAAGCTTCCGAATCAAACGTCAAAAGCTATGGTTATTGACTTTCTGAAACTTTCTGATTGCCTTATTGCCAATAGCTTCCAAACCATAAGCATTCCAATATTTATTTCCATCCCCCCAATTGTCATTATTCATCCCATTTTCGGTCTGTGATCAGCAAAACCCGCATTTGGCAGGGCCGAGCTGTTCGGTGTATTATCGACTGCCGATAGGATCTAAAATCCATTAGCCAGGCGACAATCGTCGTAAATAAGGATTCGATTGAATTTTGCCTAAAGCTGTCCTATTCAAATTAAAGATGATATCGCAACCAAATCGGTATAAATGTTAACGAAGCCCCAATAAGATGTAATTGAATGGTATTTGATGATTTGATGTGAGTAAAACAAAAGAGTTTGAAAAGTTTTGAAAAGATGTAGTCCTTGAAAGCTTTTATCTTACATTCATGGAGAACAAACTTAAAGTGGAAACCCTATCACAATATACCTCTAACGGTGGTTGTTAATAGAGTATACGGATGTCTATACGATTAACTCAAGCATTAGTGAAGATGATTTTGTCAGCAGTTCTACGTCTTCTGAACCATGGAACTTTGTCGACCATCTGACGCATTGTCATATCCGCAATGTTAGTTCTCTCAATTGATGTTATCGATATCGTGCGTATAAAAGCATCATGCTTAATACCAAAATGAAACCCAAAAAACATAGGCCAGGGAATGTTTTCCTATCCCGAATGTACGACGACAGCTCTTCACTGTAACATTAAAAATCCTCAAAAACTCCATATTTTTCTTTCCGTCTTACATACACTTCCTTTGTTTTATTTCAAGCTCAGAGAAACATTCCTTACCAGCCAAAATACTACAGACATAAATATAAACAAATGCATCAACCAACTCCTGCCCTGTGTTTACTTTGCATCGTAAATTCCATCCTCGGTCCCAGCGACTGGGCTGACGGAATTTCCGCTACCATCATGTCAGTAGTGAGTACTCTTCAGCAGCTCAAGTGTTATTTTAGCTCCTCGCTCGAAAGAGTCTGGGGCTTAAACGCGGCCCGGGCTGCCATGAGATGCCAAGAAGCAAGTGGCTCAAAGCTCAAAAGTACATCCTTCACCTTCAACTGAGGAGTGCATTTCATTCAAGCCCATCCATAGCCGAGCATGGCAAGCTTAGTGGCGCAAAACACCGTTGCTGCATCATCTCGTCTGGTGCTGGTGTGTAGGGTGGTAATGGGTTTCGTCTGCTGCGTCACATGCTGTCTTGCAACGCCGTTAACACGGAGGGGTCGGCTAAATGACAGTGTGCCGGTTGGATGGGAAGGTTGTGTGGATGGACGGGAGTTTTTCACCGACCCGGTACATCCTGCAGCAGGATTTATTGCATGAGAACCATCCGTCACGGGACATTAACACGGGGTCTCGTCTCAAGCATCGTCTGGCGAGGATTTTGCATATTAGAGTAAGATCTTGCGAATGAGGTTGGGGGATTTTACTTTTTGTTGAACCATAAACACACGCAGTGGCACGTAATGTTGGTGACACATGCTAGGAAGAGCGTCGTGATTTTAGAGTAGACGAGGCAACAAAAACATGGCCTACAAAATTACCAGTACTCTAGAGTAAAAAAAAAAAAAAACAGGCTACCACCGTTTTTGTTTCAATTGATTTGCCTACTAAAAACTCTTTCTTGTGATTTGAAGGGATGTTATTTCAATGTCAAGAAAATGGGAAACCATCCATCCATAGACATGCTTTTTGATACGTTTTTCATGGCTAGTTTGATCATCCAATCATCTAAAAGCAATCACTTACAGCAATATCTAATGAAGCGGTATAATGGTTTCTGAATAGGACATCCGCTCGGGTAACTTGTTTTATGAATTATAAAAAATAGGTAATGGATAAGGCTTCCTTTCATCCGATAGATATTATAGATTGACAAGAAAGGAAACAAATATCTTACCATATAACTAGAACAAGACTAGATAGTTGTCAAAAACACAATTTGAAGCATTCAATACCATTTTTCGCCATCATTCACAGATAGAAATAAACCATTATCAATGATTCGCCATGGTCGGTGCTTTTGTTGCGGTGTTGTTTTCCGAGAGACTGCGGCGCAATGGCTTGGAAAATTAATCAATTAATTGTATCAATCAATCTAATTTTGTTGTGCGCTGTCTTATTTGCTTGCAGAAACAGTGGTTTACTCTGTCATCGTTTCAGATGTATATTAGCGGCTGGTTTGTGCCATTATTACTTACTTTTCATAATCATCAATCAATTAGATATCGTCAATCGAGCGTGAGATTAAGTCCAAACAGAAGTTTCATGAAAACTCTCGCTGTGGTTGTGAAATTATAATGAACGATGTCGTGGGCAATGATCTGATGTGTTCCGCGTTTGGTACTGGAGTTTCGTTAGAGCAAAGTTAATGTAGATTAAAAATATTGTTTCCTGCATTGATTACCCAACATATATTTAATCAGGTTGAAACCTGTGTCCTTTACACACGCCAGAGAAGATTGGCTGAAGGAAAAATCATATGCAATAAAACACACTGCCCAATCATGTAAAGAAATAGGAGGAATGCCCATAATTCCACTCAATGAAAAGCAGACGGGAAAGTCGGGAAATGAGCCTCAGCTCGTCTAGCACTAAAATAACTGGTTTTAGCGCGCCAGTGCGCTTCCATTTCATGTTTGCCTATTAAGTGGTTTATGACCAAGCAAATACAAGCGAATAAAATTCCACTGCACGAACATAACTTACAGATTCTGCGGAATGCTCCTTCACTCCGGCGCGGTCAGGAAAAAAATGTTAAACATACACAACATGAGACAAGTGGTACGGAATAAAATCAGTAGCAACCTCAGCCGCGTATGTATAAGACGCTTGTTTTATAGGTTTTCTTTTTATACTGGAAGAAACCTGAAAAGCATGAAATATTTTCTAGCATTTTGACAAGTCTCGCCTTTTTGGAAAATGAACGACAATGACTAAATAAATGTGCTTTAAAGTAACAAACTAATTTCAATGCTTCGCTCGCTGACCACGCTGACATGTAATATTTGAACTTTGTCTCATTTGAAGTACGTTTAATTAGCGGTTTAAATGACTTTTTCAAAGTTCATCTAATAACAACACAGCTTCTTGACAAAGTTCAACCACATCACACACACACACACACACACACACACACACACACACACACACACACACACACACACACCACACACACACACACACACACACACACACACACACACACACACACACACACACACACCACACACACACACCACACACACACCAC